>NC_084734.1:23383576-23671076 GCF_033978785.1 Entelurus aequoreus
GTTGATATCGGTATCGGTAATTAAAGAGTTGGACAATATCGGAATATCGGATATAGGCAAAAAGCCATTATCGGACATCCCTAATATATATATATATATATATATATATATATATATATATATATATATATATATATATATATATATATATATATATATATATATATATATATATATATATATATATATACCTGTGTGTATGTTTATATATATGTATATCTATCTATATATATATATATATATATATATATATATATATATATATATATATATATATATATATATATATATATATAGCAATTATTCCCTTGAATTGTTGGTTTGATATACAAACCCCAAAACCAGTGAAGTTGGCACATTGTATAAATCGTAAATAAAAACAGAATACAATGATTTGCAAATCCTTTTCAACCTATATATAATTGAATACACTGCAAAGACGAGATACTTAACGTTCGAACTGGAAAACGTTGTTATTGTTTGCAAATATTAGCTCATTTGGAATTTGATGCCTGCAACATGTTTCAAAAAAGCTGGCACAAGTGGCAAAAACGACTGAGAAAGTTGAGGAAAGCTCATCAAACACTTATTTGGAAAATCCTACAAGTGAACGGGCTATTTGGGAGTTGGGTGCCATGATTGGGTATAAAAGAAGCTTCCATGAAATGCTCAGTCATTCACAAACAAGGATGAGGCGAGGGTCACCACTTTGTGAACAAATGCCTGAGCAAATTGTCGAACAGTTTAAGAACAACATTTCTCAACAAGGACTTTAGGGATTTCACCACCTATGGTCCGTAATATCATCAAAAGGTTCAGAGAATCTGGAGAAATAACTGCACGTAAGCAGCAAGGCTAAAAACCAACATTGAATGGCCGTGACCTTCGATCGCTCGACATCAGTGTGTAAAGGATATCACCACATGGGCTCAGGAACACTTCAGAAAACCACTGTCAGTAACTACAGTGTGTCGCTACATCTGTAAGTGCAAGTTAAAACTCTACTATGCAAAGCCAAAGCCATGAGCTCATCTAAGATGGACTGATGCAGTGTGGAATAGTGTTCTGTTGTCTGATGAGTCCACATTTCAAATTGTTTTTGGAAACTGTGGGCGTTGTGTCCTCCGGAACAAAAAGGAAAAGAACCATCTGGATTGTTATTGGTGCAAAGTTCAAAAGCCAGCATCTGTAATGGTATGGGGGTGTATTAGTGCCCAAGGCATGGGTAACTTACACATCTGTGAAGGCACCATTAATGCTGAAAGGTAAATACAGGTTTTGGAGCAACATATGTTGCCATCCAAGCAACGTTATCGTGGACGCCCCTGCTTATTTCAGCAAGACAATGCCAAGCCACTTGTTACAACAGCATGGCTTCATAGTAAAAGAGTGTGGGTACTAGACTGGCCTGTCTGTAGTCCAGATCTGTCTCCCATTGAAAATTTGTGGCGCAATATGAAGCCTGAAATAGAACAACGGAGACCCCAGACTGTTGAACATCAAGCAAGAATGGGAAATAATTCCACCTGAGAGTTTCAAAAATTGGTCTCCTCAGTTCCCAAACATTTACTGAGTGTTGTTAAAAGGAAAGGCCATGTTACACAGTGTAAAACATGCCCTTGTGCCAACTTTTTTGCAATGTATTGCTGCCATTGAATTTTAAGGCAATGATTATTTGCAAAAAAATATATACATTTCTCAGTTCGAACATTTAATATCTTCTCTTTGCAGTCCATTCAATTGAATATAAGTTGAAAAGGATTTGTAAATCATTGTATTTTGTTTTTATTTACGAATTTTGTTTTTATTTACGAATTACACAACGTGCTAACTTCACTGGTTTTGGGTTTTGTACGTATTTATATAATATTGTCGTTAAGTACACATTGTATTGATCCAACAAGACTTTTTTGTGTTTGCGTGCGTGTTGACATTGAAGCTTGCTGTAAGTCATTGTGTTCTTTCAATAAAAACAAGATTGTTGAGCAATTATTCCCCTGTTATGTTGGTTTGATATAGATACACAGTATTTATATACATTATGTCTTTAAAGTGTGCACTTTTTCTACTAAAATAGCGACTTACGTATGTCGATGCTTGAGCCAATTATTCATGTTTACATTGATTCCTATGTGGAGCTCTGCTTCACTATACAAACTTATCGGTTCACGAACCATGTTCAAGAACCAATTAAGTTCGTAAATCGAAGTTCCACTGTAACTGTCAATGTTGTCAGCATTTGAGAGGCTCCGTAAGTGTTTGGATCGGAAAAATGGATTGTTTGTAAAACGACACAAAAACAAGCAGTCAGAAACCACTTTAGGACAAGTTTAATATAAAACAAATTTTTAATATAAGATATATAATGTAAGTCGAGTGTTCCTATTCCACCAGTTTGATGGTCCTAGGCCTCGGAAACGTTGAAGACTCCTGGTTTACAGGGCCAACATGAAGCAGTTATTTAAGCTGCTTTCATGGTCTTTTTTTCAAATATGTTAATGCTATTCTTGCCATGTATCATTTAAACACATTGTATTCTACCCTTTAGCAAATGATTATTACCAATAGATACCTTTTTGTCTTGAAATAGCTGACATTTGTAAAAGAAAGACGGCATGGAACAAACGTCACGGTGGGAAAAACCTTGGATGTCTGACGCGTGTGAGGTCCCACCAGTGCAGGAAACACAAAAGGAATGTGTGATAGCTTTCCTGCTGACACAAAGTGACTCCTTTGTGTTGTGGCGTTGTTTATAATGAGCAGAGATGGGTGTGTGTTGAGCTAATTCTGGAACAGCTAACCAACGCCCTTGCTCGTAAAATACTACCACCACGTTGTGTCTCCACAAAGAATAGATTTTTAAATTGTATTATTTGTACAAACCCCCAAAAAAACAGTGAAGTTGGCACGTTGTGTAATTCGGAAATAAAAACAGAATACAATGATTTGCAAATCCTTTTCAACTTATATTCAATAGAATAGACTACAGAGACAAGATATTTAATGTTCCGACTGTGAAACTCCTTCTTTTTTTTTTTTTCTTCAAATAATCATTAATTTAGTATTTAAAGGCAGCAACACATTGCAAAAAAATTGTCACAAGGGCATTTTTACCACTGTGTTACATGGCCTTTCCTTTTAACAACACTCAACAAACACTTGGGAGCAGGTGACGCAATTTTGGAAGCTTTCGTGGCTAAGTTGGTAGAGTGGCTGTGCCAGCAATCGGAGGGTTGCTGGTTACTGGGGTTCAATTCCCACCTTCTACCATCCTAGTCACGTCCGTTGTGTCCTTGGGCAAGACACTTCACCCTTGCCCCTGATGGCTGCTGGTTAGCGCCTTGCATGGCAGCTCCCGCCATCAGTGTGTGAATGTGTGTGTGAATGGGTGAATGTGGAAATACTGTCAAAGCGCTTTGAGTACCTTGAAGGTAGAAAAGCGCTATACAAGTATAACCCATTTATCATTTATTTATAACAGTCCGGGGTCTCCGTGGTCGTATTTTAGGCTTCATATTGCGCCACACATTTTCAATGGGAGACATGTCTGGACTACAGGCAGGCCAGTCTAGTACCCGCACTCTTTTACTATGAAGCCACACTGTTGTAACCCGTGGCTTGGCATTGTCTTGCTGAAATAAGCAGGGGTGTCCATGAAAACGTTGCTTGGATGGCAACATATGTCGCTCCAAAACCTGTATGTACCTTTCAGCATTAATGGTGCCTTCACAGATGTGTAAGTTACCCATGCCTTGGGCACTAATACACCCCCATACCATCACAGATGCTGGCTTTTGAACTTTGCGCCTATAACAATCCGGATGGTTCTTTTCCTCTTTGTGCCGGAGGACACGACGTCCACAGTTTCCAAAAACAATTTGAAATGTGGACTCGTCAGACCACAGAACACTTTTACACTTTGCATCAGTTGATCTTGGATGAGCTTGGGCCCAGCGAAGCCGTTGGCGTTTCTGGGTGTTGTTGATAAATGGCTTTCGCTTTGCATAGTAGAGTTTTAACTTGCCCTTACAGATGTAGCGACAAACTGTAGTTACTGACAGTGGTTTTCTGAAGTGTTCCTGAGCCCATGTGGTGATATCCTTTACATACAGATGTCGCTTTTTGATGCAGTACTGCCTGAGGGATCGAAGGTCCGTAATATCGCTTTTGTGCAGTGATTTCTCCAGATTTTCTGAACCCTTTGATGATATTGCGTAAGGCTGCAGCTAACGATTATTTTTCTATCGATTAATCTATAGATTATTTTTTCGATTAATCGGTTAATCTATAGATTATTTTTTCGATTCATCTATAGATTATTTTTCCTTTTACCGATTTTTTTTTTTTTTTATTATTTAAAATGAAGATGAAAAAATAAAAGTAGGCCAGTTTTTTCAAAAGGCATGGTTTTTATTTACAAAAAAAAAAGTATGGCCACTCAGTCAACATTGACAACAACATGACAAAATATTCTGTAACAATGTAAACATTTAAAACTTTTAACATTTAACAAAATTAAAAGTAGCTTATTTGCTTTTTAATGTGCAAATATAAAAGTAAACATCCAGTGCAAATCTTAATACTCTGCAATAGTATAAGCATTTCAAAAGTAAAAGTATTGCTTATTTTGCTTTAAAATGTGCAAAAATAAAGATAAACATCCAATACAAAAAAGTGCAAAACGAAATATTCTGTAACAACAGTGTAAACATTTCAACAAAAGTGAAAGTATTGCTTATTTGCTAAAATGTGCAAAAATAAAGATAAACATCCAATACAAAAAAGTGCCAATCTAAATATTCTGGAGCACTGTAAACATTAAGTATTGCTTTTAAAATGTGCAAAATAAACATCCAGTCCAACACAGTACACAATAACCAATTCTACTCATTCCAGTGAGTGACTAACAGTTGTAATGAAGAAAGGTTAGCATGTCTACTTGCTTTGCTTCTTTTCTTGTTTACAATATTCCCAGCAGCTGAAAATAGGCGCTCAGAAGGGGTCGATGTGGCTGGAACTGAGAGGTAATTAGCCTTCACCTCAAACCAGGACTGCGAGCGAGCTGAGCTGCAGTTTAAGTTTCTAGTAGGTCAACGGGCTCATAGTGATGTTACTAGTAGTTGACTGGGAGGTGTTTATTATCATTTGGGGAGAGTCCGCTGCCCGATGCTCACCTGCTAAACACCTATCTGCTCCACGCTGAAGCGCTGACTACATGCGCTATGAATACGCACTGCTGATTGGCTGATAATGCTTCGTGTGTACCAATCAGATGGTTGTGTGGGTGGGACAATGCTGCGTGTGTACCAATCAGATGGTTGTGTGGGTGGGACAATGCTTTGTGTGTACCAATCAGATGGTTGTATGGGTGGGACAATGCTGCGTGCTGAGACAGAGGCAGACAAGCAAAGCAACTTGTTAAGACTTTAGCAGATAAAGTTAGCTTTAGCTTAGAAACTCGTTCGGTACACCCCCGTACCGAACCGAAAGCCCCGTACCGAAACGGTTCAATACAAAACACATACCGTTACACCCCTAGCAGATACAAATGACACATTCATGTATTTGTGTAATGATGACAACGTATGCTAACGCGGACGATTTAGTTGATGGTTGATGGTTTTCTTTTCAAATGTTCGTTCATAGCCGTTGTGCTGCTATGATAGGCAATTTCCGCTCGACACAGTGTGCATACAACAACATTATTAGGCTGTGTATTGAAATACTCCCACACTTTTGACGACTTTTGGCGTGCGTTTTTCCCCTCGCTCGCACAGTCTGCTTTGCGCTCCGCCATGACGGTAGTGTGACGTAATTATGCGACGCGTCGACGCACAAAAACGGCGTCGACGTATTTACGTAACCGATGACGTCGACTACGTCGACGCGTCGTTTCAGCCTTAATATTGCGGACCGCAGATGGAGAAATCCCTAAATTCCTTGCAATAGTTCGTTGAGAAATGTTGTTCTTAAACTGTTCGACAATTTGCTCAGGCATTTGTTTGTACCATCCTTGCTTGTGAATGACTGCACATGTCATTGAAGCTGCTTTTATACCTAATCATGGCACCCACCTGTTCCCAATTAGCCTGTTCACCTGTGGGATGTTCCAAATAAGTGTTTGATGAGCATTCCTCAACTTTCTCAGTCTTTTTTGCCACTTTTGCCACAACCATTTTGCAATGTTGTTTTGAAGTCAGATTTAAAAGACATGATTGTATAATCAAGGTTCTATCAACGTCCTGTGCCTGCTTGGAGAATTGAAGCAGTTTTATTACAAACCCTGTTTCCATATGAGTTGGGAAATTGTGTTAGATGTAAATATAAACGGAATACAATGATTTGCAAATCATTTTCAACCCATATTCAATTGAATGTGCTACAAAGACAAGATATTTGATGTTCAAACTCAAACTTTATTTTTTTTGCAAATAATAATTAACTTGGAATTTCATGGCTGCAACACGTGGCAAAGTAGTTGGAAAAGGGTATGTAGATGGTGAAATCCCTAAATTCCTTGCAATAGCTGGTTGAGAAAGGTTTTTCTTAAATTGTTCAAAAATTTGCTCACGCATTTGACAAAATGGTGACCCTCGCCCCATCCTTGTTTGTGAATGACTGAGCATTTCATGGAATCTACTTTTATACCCAATCATGGCACCTACCTGTTCCCAATTTGCCTGTTCACCTGTGGGATGTTCCAAATAAGTGTTTGATGAGTATTCCTCAACTTTATCAGTATTTATTGCTACCTTTCCCAACTTCTTTGTCACATGTTGCTGGCATCAAATTCTAAAGTTAATGATTATTTGCAAAAAAAAAAAAAAAAGTTTATCAGTTTGAACATCAAATATGTTGTCTTTGTAGCATATTCAACTGAATATGGGTTGAAAATGATTTGCAAATCATTGTATTCCGTTTATATTTACATCTGACACAATTTCCCAACTCATGGAAACGGGGTTTGTAGTACAGCATAGCAATAATTCATTAAACAAGCCAAGAATGGCACCTGAAGGCTTAGATTTGCCTTCCAAACAGTTTTTTATTCCAGAAAATATATCCGTGATAAGTTTCTCGAAGCTAAGGTCATCTCAATGAAGCCTTAGCCCTGTCCGACCTCACTGCTTCTTGCAGTATAATTGAATATGTTTAACCTGTCTTCACTTGTGTCCTCTGTGCTCCGATCTCATTAGCTTGTGTACAGTGCGCCGTCCACATCGTCTCTTTTCACATCCTCGTCAGGGTTTGATAGTCGAGAAGAAGTCGTTTCCAGTTTCAATTTCAAGGTGGATGTGGTGTTGGCAGCAAACATGATTAGAGTCGTAAAGTATTAAATAGACCTTGTGCGCAGATGTGAATGATCTTCTCCTTGAGATGAGCTACTGTAGAAAAGACTGTGGTTGTTTAAGTGAGTGACTAATCCCATGGGGCAATTTGTGCTGTGGTTCGGTTCAGTGGACGAGTATAGACAGTGGTTGTACTGGGCGGGCCAGCAGGAAACAGTGGTTTGTTGTGCTGGAAAAAACAGCGGACAACAGATGTTTTGTCGAAACTCTCAATACCAGTAGCCTGGGCTGATAATATATTTTGCTCGACGATACATTGACCTACAAATTATTGCCATTATTTTTTTGAGACAAAATTAACCACTGATGTAACGATAATACATACAAAACCCAAAACCGGTGAAGTTGGCACGTTGTGTAAATCGTAAATAAAAACAGAATACAATTATTTGCAAATCCTTGTAAACCTGAAACTTGAATACACTACAAAGACAAGATACTTAACGTTCAAACTAGTAAACCTTCGATCCCTAAGGCGGTACTGTATCAAAGACCAACATCAGTGTGTAAAGAATATCACCACATGGGCTCAGGAACACTTCAGAAAACCACTGTCAGTAACTACAGTTTGTCGTTACATCTGTAAGTGCAAGTTAAAACTCGACTATGCAAAGCAAAAGCCATTTATCAACAACACCCAGAAACGCCGCCGGTTTCGCTGAGCCTAAGCTCATCTAAGATGGACCGATGCAAAGTGGAAAAGTGTTCTGTGGTCTGACGAGTCCACATTTCAAACTGTTTTTGGAAACTGTGGACGTTGTGTCCTCCGGACCAAAGAGGAAAAGAACCATCCGCAAAGTTCAAAAGCAAGCATCTGTGATGATATGGGGGTGTATTAGTGCCCAAGGCATGGGTAACTTACACATTTATCAAGGTACCATTAATGCTGAAAGGTATATACAGGTTTTGGAGCAACAAATGTTGCCATCCAAGTAACGTCTTTTTCATGGACGCCCCTGCTTATTTCAGCAAGACAATGCCAAGCCACATTCTTCACGTCTTACAACAGTGTGGCTTTGTCGTAAAAGTGTGCGGGTACTAGACTGGCCTGCCTGTAGTCCAGACGTGTCTACCATTAAAAATGCGTGGCACATTATGAAGCGTATAATACGAAAACAGAGACCGCGGACTGTTGAACAACTTAAGTTGTACATCAAGCAAGAATGGGAAATAATTCCACCTGAAAAGCTTCAAAAATCGGTCTCCTCAGTTCCCAAATGTTTACTGAGAGTTGTTTAAAGGAAAGGCCATGTAACACAGTGGTAAAAATGCCCCTGTGCCAACTTTTTTGCAATGTGTTGCTGCCAATAAATTCTAGGTTAATGGTTATTTGCAAAAAAATATATACATTTCTCAGTTTGAACATTAAATATCTTGTCTTTGCAGTCTATTCAAATGACTTTAAGTTGAAAAGGATTTAAAAATCATTATGTTCTGTTTTTATTTAGGATTTACACAACGTGCCAACTTTACTGGTTTTGGGTTTTGTAATAATAATGCATGTATATCCTTTCAAATACAATACATTTGTTTTTCTCGGATATTTCAACATTGTAATTGGAATGTAAACATTTAAGTCTCCAAGTCGAATAAAACAAACAATAACAATAAAATATATTTTGCACTTGAATAAAAATCACAACCAAAAGCAAACAACTTTTTTTTTTGGCAGATTCGGAGCAGGAAACACCAACATGACAACATGGCAAATGTCTTTTTTGCAGCGTTTTTCCAAATGCGAGCTTTTCTAAAGTATTAAATGTTCCAAAACCAGTGAAGTTGGCACATTGTGTAATTCGTAAATAAAAACAGAATACAATGATTTGCAAATCTTTTTAAACGTTATATTCAATTGAATAGACTGTAAAGACAAGATATTTAATGTTCAAACTGACAAAAGATAATTTCTTTTTGCAAATAATCATTAACTTAGAATTTAATGGAAGCAACACATTGCAAAAAAGTTGGCACAGGGGCATTTTTACCACTGTGTACATGGCCTTTCCTTTTAACAACAGTCAGTCAACGTTTGGGAACTGAAGAAACCAATTTTTGAAACTTTTCAGGTGGAATTTTTTCCCATTCTTGCTTGATGTACAGCTTAAGTCCGGCGTCTCCTTTGTGGTATTTTAGGTTTCATATTGTGCCACACATTTTCAATGGGAGACAGGTCTGGACTACAGGCAGGCCAGTCTAGTACCCGCACTCTTTTACTATGAAGCCACACTGTTGTAACACGTGGCTTGGCATTGTTTTGCTGAAATAAGCAGGGGCGTCCATGATAACGTTGCTTGGATGGCAACATATGTTGCTCCAAAACCTGTATGTACCTTTCAGCATTAATGGTGCCTTCACAGATTTGTAAGTTACCCATGCCTTGGGCACTCATACACCCCCATACCATCACAGATGCTGGCTTTTAAACTTTGCGCCTATAACAATCCGGATGGTTCTTTTTCTCTTTGTTCCGGAGGACACAACGTCCACAGTTTCCAAAAACAATTTGAAATGTGGACTCGTCAGACCACAGAACACTTTTACACTTGGCATCATTCCATCTTAGATGAGCTCGGGCCCGGCGAAGCCGGCGGCATTTCTGGGTGTTGTTGATAAATGGCTTTGGCTTTGCATAGTAGAGTTTTAACTTGCACTTACAGATGTAGCGACGAACTGTAGTTACTGACAGTGGTTTTCTGAAGTGTTCCTGAGCCCATGTGGTGATATCCTTTACACACTGATGTCACTTTTTATTGCAGTACCGCCGGAAGGATCAAAGATCAGGGGCAATGCCGCTTACGTGCAGTGATTTCTCCAGATTCTCTGAGCCTTTTGATGACATTATGGACCGTAGATAGTGAAATCCCTAAGTTCCTTGCAATAGCTTGTTGAGAAATGTTGTTCTTAAACTGTTCGACAATTTGTTTACGCATTTGTTGACAAAGTGGTAACTCTCGCCCCATCCTTGTTTGTGAATGACTGATCATTTCATGGAAGCTGGTTTTATACCTGATCATGGCACCCACCTGTTCTCAATTAGCCTTTTCACCTGTGGGATGTTCCAAATAAGTGTTTGATGAGCATTCCTCATCTTTCTCAGTCTTTTTTGCCACTTGTTAGCTTTTTTGTAACATGTTGCAGGCATCAAATTCCAAATGAGCTAACATTTGCAAAAAATACCTTTTCCAGTTCGAACGTTAAGTACCTTGTCTTTGCAGTCTATTCAATTAATTATAAGTTGAAAATTATTTACAAATCATTGTATTCTCTTTTTATTTATGATTTACACAAGGTGCCAACTTCACTGGTTTTAGGTTTTGTATTTCAACACTGGTGCAGTGGCCTTTGGTTTTGTGATCATTTTATCCAGGATCGCTACTATATGTGTTGGTCAAGGGCTAACTTGTTGTACTGTGTGTCTGAGATGCTCGTCGGCCAGCGGCACCGCCTCGCCGTACAAAGGTCCGATACACTTTATGTCGGACAAGAGCATTCACCCCCTTCTTTTTCTTTCGCTATGGCACACATTTCTGAAGCTGCTGAAACTGATAAAGAGCGTGAATGCTCTTGAAGTTTGTCATCGTGCATGCAAATAGCGGTTATTGACGCTGAAAAAATTACCAGCCTAATTTTCATTCATTGTTGGGTTAATTGACTTATCAAATTTCGATCCAGGCCTATATAACAGTAAATAATTGCAAATAGTCACCAGCCATGGAGCCTTGCTTTATACTCGATGATATTTCAGATTATTTATGTGCAGCTCCAAACACTGCTAGTCCCTTGAGGAATACATTATGATGAATAACAAATGTGGAAGTAAATGCCAAAATATTCCCAAACAACCTTCATCACAACGTGTCTGTCAAGCCACTTTGTGGTCATTAACCGCATGTACAGTATATTAGATGTGTTAGTAGTACACATGATTTGTACCTCCCAGTAATCATTAATACTGTCCTAAATGGACGTAGACTCAACACTTCTTTTGCTCTTTTTATGGTTTTAAAATGACACTTACTACAAATGCCAAAAATGTTTTGAAGCCATTATTTCAAAAACATTAACTTACTCCTACTTTAACTTCAATGCAATTAATTTCTGTATTTAATCAAATAAATCAATGTCTTCCTCTTTTATCTTCATGTACGTGGTATATAAATACCGTAATTTCTGGACTATAAGCCGCACCCACAAAATTTTAGAAGAAAAAAAATAGTGTTTCTATATATTAGCCGCAACGGACTATAAGCTGCAGATATAAACATTGCGAAGTGAGTTATTTACACAGTAAGATTCTGTAAATGTCATTTGTTTAATTGTTTACTTGCTTAATTATTTCCAAACGGTGTAACACTTGGCTGACCATATTCTGAAATCCCAAAAAGAGGACACATATATGTGTGCCATGGCGGGCAGCCTGCCAAGGCCGGGACTAGGTGAAAATTTGCCAATGATACTCGAAATTGCTTTATAAATAATATGTCAATGTCAATGTTTATTTATATAGCCCTAAATCACAAGTGTCTCAAAGGGCTGTACAAGCCACAACGACATCCTCGGTACAGAGCCCACATACGGGCAAGGAAAAACTCACCCCAGTGGGACGTCGGTGAATGACTATGAGAAACCTTGGAGAGGACCGCATATGTGGGTAACCCCCCCCCTCTAGGGGAGACCGAAAGCAACGGATGTCGAGTGGGTCTGACATAACATTGTGAAAGTCCAGTCCACAGTGGATCCAACACATCAGCGGGAGTCCAGTCCACAGCGGGGCCAACAGGAAACCATCCCGAGCGGAGACGGGTCAGCAGCGCAGAGATGTCCCCAACCGATGCACAGGCTAGTGGTCCACCCGGGGTCCCGGCTCTGGACAGCCAGCACTTCATCCATGGCCACCGGACCTATGCAACTCCCCCTCGCAAGGGACAGGGGAGAAGAGGAGAGAAGAAAAGAAACGGCAGATCAACTGGTCTAAAAAAGGGGGGGTCTATTTAAAGGCTAGATTATACAAATGAGTTTTAAGATGGGACTTAAATGCTTCTACTGAGGTAGCATCTCTAACTGTTACCGGGAGGGCATTCCAGAGTACTGGAGCCCGAATAGAAAACGCTCTATAGCCCGCAGACTTTTTTTTGGCTCTGGGAATCACTAATAAGCCGGAGTTCTTTGAACGCAGATTTCTTGTCGGGACATATGGTACAATACAATCGGCGAGATAGGCTGGAGCTAAACCGTGTAATATTTTATACGTAAGTAGTAAAACCTTAAAGTCGCATCTTAAGTGCACAGGAAGCCAGTGCAAGTGAGCCAGTATAGGCGTAATATGATCAAACTTTCTTGTTTTTGTCAAAAGCCTTGCAGCCGCATTTTGTACCAACTGTAATCTTTTAATGCTAGACATAGGGAGGCCCGAAAATAATACGTTACAGTAATCGAGACGAGACGTAACGAACGCATGAATAATGATCTCAGCGTCGCTAGTGGACAAGATGGAACGAATTTTAGCGATATTACGGAGATGAAAGAAGGCCGTTTTAGTAACACTCTTAATGTGTGACTCAAACGAGAGAGTTGGGTCGAAGATAATACCCAGATTCTTTACCGAGTCTCCTTGTTTAATTGTTTGGTTGTCAAATGTTAAGGTGGTATTATTAAATAGATGTTGGTGTCTAGCAGGACCGATAATCAGCATTTCCGTTTTCTTAGCGTTGAGTTGCAAAAAGTTAGCGGACATCCATTGTTTAATTTCATTAAGACACGCCTCCAGCTGACTACAGTCCGGCGTGTTGGTCAGCTTTAGGGGCATGTAGAGTTGAGTGTCATCAGCATAACAGTGAAAGCTAACACCGTACTTGCGTATGATGTCACCCAGCGGCAGCATGTAAATACTAAAGAGTGCAGGGCCAAGAACCGAACCCTGGGGAACTCCGCACGTTACCTTGACATAGTCCGAGGTCACATTGTTATGGGAGACGCACTGCATCCTGTCAGTAAGATAAGAGTTAAACCAAGACAAGGCTAAGTCTGACATACCAATACGTGTTTTGATACGCTCTAATAAAATATTATGATCGACGGTATCGAAAGCGGCGCTAAGATCAAGAAGCAGCAACATAGATGACGCATCAGAATCCATCGTTAGCAATAGATCATTAGTCATTTTTGCGAGGGCTGTCTCCGTAGAGTGATTTGCCCTGAAACCGGATTGAAAAGGTTCACAGAGATTGTTAGTCACTAAGTGTTCATTTAGCTGCTGTGCAACAGTTTTTTCGAGAATTTTGGAAATAAACGGAAGGTGGGAGACCGGTCGGTAGTTTACCATGAGGTCAGGATCGAGGTTAGGTCTTTTGAGCAGAGGATGAATAACCGCTTTTTTGAATGCTAGGGGAACAGTGCCGGAGGAAAGTGATAAGTTTATAATATTTAACACTGATGGACCTAATAATACAAACAGTTCCTTGATAAGTTTCCCAGGAAGTGGGTCAAGTAAACATATTGTTTGTTTTATCCCACTTACACGCTGTAATAATTCCTCTAATGTTATTTCATCAAAAATAGAGAGCCTATTTTGGAGGGCAGTGTCCGTCGTATATACAGTCGTATTTGTGTTAATAGAGCCCAGTTGTAGCTGGGATGCGTTGTCTTTAATCTCCTTTCTAATGAGTTCAATTTTCTTATTAAAGAAATTCATAAAATCATCTGCCGAGTGGGTGGAGCTACTGGGAGGAGTCCCTTGTTGGGTTAGCGATGCTACTGTACTAAACAGAAATTTAGGATCGTTTTTGTTGAGGCGGATGAGATTTGAGTAGTATTTAGCTTTAGCTAAGGTAAGCATGCGTTTATAAGTTATTAAACTATCACTCCATGCTTGATGGAAAACCTCAAGTTTAGTCGCGCGCCATTTGCGTTCCAGTTTTCTACATGATAATTTATGAGCTCTAATTTCTTCTGTAAACCATGGGGTGCGCCTTTTAGGGGCCCTTTTTTGCTTTAGCGGTGCTATACTATCAATAATTTCGCGCAAGGCATCGTCAAAGTTGTTAGTGAGTTTATCAATAGAGCCGACATAATTTGGGAATGGTGCTATTACCGAAGGCAGTAGGTCAGCAAGAGTCATCGTTGTGGCAGCATTAATGTTGCGGCCGCTATAGCAGTTATTATTATTATTAGCTTGTTGACAAAGAGTCAAAACTTCAAATTTTATAAGGTAATGATCGGACATTACTTTAGTATATGGAAGTATCATAACTTTGGAGGTGGTGACACCCCTGACAAGCACTAGATCTATTGTATTACCGTTGCGATGCGTGGGTTCATGTATTATTTGTGTAAGACCACAGCTATCAATTATGGTTTGGAGCGCCACGCACTGAGGGTCCGATGGGGTATTCATATGGATATTAAAGTCCCCCATTATGATTATATTGTCGGCGTGCGTCACTAGATCAGCAACGAACTCTGAGAATTCACTGATAAAGTCCGAATAGGGCCCAGGGGGGCGGTAGATAACAGCCAGGTCGAGAGGTAGCGGTGTGACAGACCTCATAGTAAGCACCTCAAACGATTTATATTTATTATTTAGGTTAGGGGTAAGGTTGAAATTTTCATTGTATATTAGTGCGACACCCCCTCCCCTTTTAAGAGGGCGGGCAACATGCGCATTCGTATAGTTAGGAGGAGATGCCTCATTGAGCGCAAAAAATTCGTCCGGTTTGAGCCAGGTTTCGCTAAGACCAATGACGTTAAGATTGTTGTCTCTAATGACCTCATTAACCAATAACGCCTTGGGAGACAATGATCTTATGTTTAAAAAGCCCATATTATAGGTATTGGGCGGTTTTGACGAGTTTTTGTTAAGATTATCCGTAGTGGCAATATTAACAATGTTGCGTTTATTATGCGTAGTGCACTTTAAATAGTTTCGACCATATCTAGGAATTGATATGACGGGAATTTTCCGATTGTTTGCTTGGTGCTGCAATAGACTGGACATATCATAATTTGCCCCCTCAGTAGAATGCATGTCCACCTCTGACACAGACACAACAGAAAAAACATTATGTGAATTGTGTATTATTCTAAGAGAATTGCTATGCGTACATGGATTATCCAGCCTGGCGCTGGCTAGTTCTAGCTTAACTGACTCCTCACCCGGACTAACAGACATTGTAATTGCCTGTGACCGGGCTTGCTCTAGTGTAGTCAGTCAAGTGAGACTTAAATAGTAATCTATGTTTCTAGACAGGATGATGGCGCCTTCCTGGTTAGGGTGAAGGCCGTCTCTCATCAGCAAGCCTGGTTTGCCCCAGAAAGAGGGCCAGTTATCAATAAACGTTAGTCCCTGCGTCCTACAGTAGCTAGCCAACCACTTGTTAAGCGAGACTAATCTGCTATATCTCTCATCATTGCCTCTCGCAGGCAGGGGGCCAGAGACAATTACTCGATGCCTGGACATCTTTCTGGCGAGATCACAAGTCCTGGCTATGTTTCTCTTTGTAATCTCTGACTGTCTCATTCTAGTGTCATTGGAGCCAACGTGTACAACTATATTCGCATAATTAGTGGTGCGATTAGCCTGTCGTACGTGTTTACTAGGCCTGTTGCGAGTTAGCTCCCTAAGATTAGCTTCAATGTCAGGTGCTCTGGCCCCGGGGATACACTTTATTGTGGCTGGTTTGCTAAGCTTTATGTTTCGGGTGATGGAGTCCCCTATAACTAAGGTGTGGTGCCCGGTAGACTGGGGTGTAGGACTAGCTAAAGAGCTAAATCTATTATGCGTCTCAACCGGTACACCGTAGCTTGTAGGCCGCTTAGGACTGCTACAAGCTGGGCTAGTTAGCTCGCTACAGCTAACGCTAGCAGATGTGTCCGCAACATCTAAAGTTACGACATTACTCTGCTCTAACTGGCGGACACGGCCCTCTAGCAGAGCCAACCTCTCCGTGAGTATGGTGCAAGACGCGCAGGAAGCCATTACTCACAGTGTTTTCTGTCACCGAGTGAAGTTCCTGCTGTCCTCAGGGAAGTGGTCGCGGTCTGTAGGAGTAGCTTCTTACTGACCGGCGCTGCCTTTCTCCGCGCTAGCTTAGCAGCTAGCTAGCTGAGGAAAGGGTGGTGGGACAGAGATCGGGTGATTTGCAAGTTAAATAGTACCACTAAAAATGTTTGAGAAGTGATAAAGAAAGCTGTAGAACAATTAAAAGCACACAGATAGAGCGCTACTTAGCTTTTTCGCAACAGCGAACAGACGGCGAGCAGTCACGCACGGTGAACCGGAATATATTTATTTAAATAAAGCATTTTTTCTCCTCTGTTGACAGCAGTGTTGGCGCTAAGAATTTTCAAAATGGGGTCCCAGGGACCCCATCAAGTCATAAAAATGGGGTCCCACAGTAAATTTTTGGGGTCCCACCTTTTGTAAGAGTTTTGAAATTTTTTTATAAACGTATGCATTATTCTGTTACATCTCACATTCTATATCAGGGGTCCCCAAACTACGGCCGGATACGGCCCCCCAGCGTCCAAAATCCAGCCCGCGGGAAGTCCCAAGTTAAAAAAAAAATATATATATATATATTTTTTGTAATATTATTATTTTTTTAATTTGTCCTTACTAGTCCATTTTCTACTGTCTCCTAGCCACTCAGGCAAATCATATTGTCTAAAAATGCATTTTACCATTCATAACGTGACATGCAGCAAGTGCGCTCTTTAAGTCAATTATTGCGCGAGGAATATATATATATATATATATATATATATATATATATATATATATATATATATATATATATATATATATATATATATATATATATATATATATATATATATATGTGTATATATATATATATATGTATATATATATGTATATATATGTATATATATATATATATATATGTATATATATATATATATATATATATATATATATATATATATATACATATATATATACATATATATATATATATATATATATATACATATATATATATATATATATATATATATACACATATAGACATATATATACACATATATACATATATATATATATATACATATACATATATATATACATATACATATGTACACACATATATACACATTCACATATACATATACATATACATATATACCAGTGGCGTGCGGTGAGGTTCATGTCTGGTGAGGCACAGACTTCATCACAGTCAGATTTACAAAACATATGAACCCTAAAGAGTATCTTATTCACCATGTGATTGGCAGCAGTTAACGGGTTGTGTTTAAAAGGTCATACCAGCATTCTTCCCTGCTTGGCACTCAGCATCAAGGGTTGGAATTGGGGGTTAAATCACCAAAAATTATTCCCAGGCACGGCGCCGCTGCTGCCCACTGCTCCCCTCACCTCCCAGGGGGTGAACAAGGGGATGGGTCAAATGCAGAGGACACATTTCACCACACCGTGTGTGTGACAATCATTGGTACTTTACTTTAACTTTACACTTACAAACTGTAGCATGCACACAAAAAAGCACATTTAATTAAAAAAAACGTTATTATGGTCTTACCTTTACTTATAAGTGCGGGAGCAGTGGTGTTCATGTTGGAAGAGTTGTGAATGAATGAAATATGAAATCCGCGCTGCCATCTGCAGGTGTACCTAATGTTGTGTCCCTGTTCACGGCTCCTCCGGCGCGCCGCGCGAGCATTGTTGTTTTTGCACTTTTTGGCTTCTTGTTAAGTGACTTTTTTTGGGTGGATTCGGTCTTGCACGTGGAGGGTTTGGGTGTGGGCTTTGGTTGGTGTGGCCGCGGCGCTCCCGTCGGGGGTGTATTCTGCGGCGGAGGTGCTTGGCACCAGGAGGCGGGGTTATGAGACGAGCCTCCAGTTTTATGATCGCTCAGCACAAGAAATACGTTACACACATACAGATGTTGACAAAATACACTGTACATTATATACCTCAGCTAACTAAACTATGGAAATGTATAATATAATTCATATAGCAATACAGTCTCACTGCACAGCAGCTCAGCAGTTAGCCGAGTCATTGTGCACAATCCATGTTGAGGCACAAATCAGTGACGTGCCTCAACTGGCTGCTGATCACCGCACCGTCTCTTCTCAGTATTTGAACGGCAAATGTGAAAATAAAAATAAAAATAATCTAAAACTGGTGAAGTTAAATGGAAAATAACTTTAGTATAATCACTGGATACATATACCGTATTTCCTTGAATAGCCGCAGGGGCGCTAATTAATTTAAAACCTCTTCTCACTCCTGCGGTTACCAAAACCATGCGGAATGAGCAAGCATGCTCTAATTATTTTAAAACCTCTTCTCACTCCGGCGCATACCTTATCATTAAAAACACATTTAATAAAAAAAACGTTATTATGATCTTACCTTTACTTGTAGATGGGTCCATGTGCAGCTGCTTCTGATCAAAGGCAGTCTTTCTCATCTTTCTTCAATTTTAAAAGTCTCTGGAGATATTCCTTTAATTATTACCTCCTGCTTCGATTGAAAGTCCAGTTTAGAAAACGGTTTTATTTTAGATATGTAATCCTCCATGTTAAAAGTGCAAGCAAACAATTGCTGCATGCTTGCTGCTTGTTGTCTTCTTCTGCAGTACCTGTCTCCTGCAGTACTGGTAGTCGCAAGAAGGATCACTAGCGCCCTCTACCACCTGGAGGCGGGAGTCATTTAATGACTCATATTTGACCCGGCGGAAGTGCCAAGCATGCGCTAATTATTTTGCGAAACGAGTTTGACCCGGCTGTAATTCTAGGCAGGCGAATACTATATTCCCGGCGCCAATTCAAGGAAATACGGTAACAATTTAATAAATTTTTTTTCTTTTTACTTTTTTTTTCTTTCCATGATGGCAGGTGAGGCCGTGCCTCCCCTGCCTCTAGTGACAGCACGCCACTGATATATATACACACACGTTTACATATAATATATATATATATATATATATATATATATATATATATATATATATATATATATATATATATATATATATATATATATGTATATATATATATATATATATATATATATATATATATATATATATATATATATATATATATATATATATATATATATATATATATATATATATATATATATATATATATATATATTTAGTGCGGCCCCCAGCCAAATTGTTTTACCACAATGCGGCCCCGGAGTCAAAAAGTTTGGGGACCCCTGTTCTATATTGTGTTTTGGAAAAAGGTTGTCATAAACGTTACTTAATTCATTAAAAAATAAAAAAATAAAATAAAACAAATGTGTATACATATGTAAATGTATTCAGTTATAAACATTTATTCACTTTCTTCTTTCCTTCATGGATCTAAACTTTACCGCTGCTGGTAGTTTTTTCTATGTTTTTATTTAATAAGTTGTAGGTGTATTTATTTCAGTATAAAAGTGTAAAAAGTGTTTTGCTTCGGTCATGAAATTATGATAATGGTGTGCCAGGGCATACATACATTTGATATTTAACGCTTAAATCTCTGGAGTCTACATCAACTTCAGATCTATCCCTCATGTTTTAGGTTTTTTTATGTTGTTTTTTTGTTTGTTTGTTTTCCGCCCTTTTTTGTCAAACAAAACTGTGTTTCTAATGGCAAACACACAAAATATGCAAAATCTTCCACCAAAAATATTTTTCAAAGTGGAATATTTGATGTGAAGTAATCGGAACCTTGGATAGGTCAATAATTCATAATAACATTGATTTTGATTCAATATTATGTTTTGAGCAATGACAGTTTGAAAGAAAAAACAACAACTTTGTTTTATTAGTCAACATTGCAACTTTTCCTAAATTACATTACACCTTTAAGCTTTTTTATTTCACTTTTGTTATGTTTTTAGTTATTTTAATAGTATTTTTAGAATGTGCCGTGGGCCTTTAAAACATTAGCTGTGGGCCGCAAATGGCCTCCGGGGCACACTTTTGACACCCCTGCTATAGATGATAAAAAATTAAATCTGATAAATCTATCGATAAAAAGCAGAGCCTGACGACGCATGCGCGTTTATCATAACGCACAGTCACCATCTCTGCTTCAGTGAACAATGACGGTGATGACGTCACTGTGAGCAATGCTATCTTGTCAGCCACATCTTCAAGACACTCCTTTTGAACACTCTTTGCACATTAACACTTCAAAAGGCAAACAATTGCCCCGTTTTTTGACGTGCAAAGTATGTTTTTGGGGTGGAAGAGTCTGCTCGGGTGCTGGTTAGCTTGAAGCTAACAGCTAACCTGTCTCCATCCTCGAACGATGTGGATCCAGCGGAAAATCAAAGTGAAGTTTCCATGGACTCACAAAGACTAAAATAACTAATTTACTGGAGTTAAAAATGTTGAGTCTACACTCACCTTAGTGTTTACCATGAAGTCTTTATTTTGACAGCCCCTCGCGGTAAACTTGTCCGAGTGCAAACTGAGGCAGTAGTTGTAATTGATAAAACTTTTGGCGAATCAAAATAAAAACGCAATAAACGGGGACGGAAATTTGACCCGGCAAATATTAACAAAACAAAACAAAACACTGGCGGAAAGCGATAATCGATACAATAAAAAAAAAAAAAAAGCAAACCGGGTGTCTTGTCTGTCTTTCCACTCCCTTTACCATGAATTGATTAACGTGGACCCCGACTTAAACAATTTGAAAAACGTATTCGGGTGTTACCATTTAGTGGTCAATTGTACGGAATATGTACTGTACTGTGCAATCTACTAATAAAAGTTTCAATCAATCCCTTGCTCTCTCGCGCTATCTGTCTCTGCCCCCTCCCCTCACGAATGCTGCTGTGTGCGCACACATTCACAATTTGTTTTGTTTTTAACCCCTTCTTAACCCTGAACGTACATTGAAAATACACGCAACCCTAACTCAAAATACCGGACATTTGAGGCTCCGCCCGGACAGCCCCGCAAAAGAGTATGGTCAGTCTATGTAACACGGCACTAAAACGGCTGATCAAACAAAACAGAAGTCATTTTCATGAACCCACTAGCTCCGGAAGCTAGCTCTCCAATCAACTAAACAGACTCAATAACTCCACGTTGATGTTTCGGTAAATTTACTGAGGAATTTGTGAAACTGAAACAATACAATAAAAATGCCGTTGTAAGTTATTAATACTAACACAGACACTTGTAATCGTGTTAGCATGTAGCTAATGTGAATTACAATAGCATGTCCAATAATGCATGAAAACACTCCTAGAGACATCACACATGTGACAGTTTAGTAAGTAAAAACCCTTTTAGTTATACTGTAAAATTTAGTGATGTATGGAAAATCCATATGAGTAGCAACGCTATGGACGGCTAGAAGACTGAACGCCACTTCTACTTCCAGTTGTTGAAAGCACTAAGTGGAAGGACACTGCAGCAGCTGAAGTGAGGAAATGTGTCCAAAAGATGGCACCATAGTACAAACAATAACTCTGTGTTTTTGCTAGTTTTTTTTAATGAAATGATTTCTATTATAGCCGTCAGCGAAGAAAAACATCCATAAATTAGCCTCTGTGTCTTATAAGCCGCAGGGTTCAAAGTGTAGGAAAAAATGTACGGTATGTTATTTCATCATATTTTCTTTACTATATTGACTTACACTTGCAAAATGTAGGCCCGTCAAAAGTTCGACTTACTTGAAAACAAGTCAACTTATTGAACTTGCTCACCATCGGCATGGAATTTGTTTTTTATGACTGGACATTATAGTGTGCACAGTTCGATTCCTCTAGATGAAGCTGTAAAAAACAGTGCATTGGGAAGATAATGGCCACTGCAGTCAATTTTTAATAATAACTTTAATGATCCTCTTGAAAGTTGGTTTTGTTTATTAGCTTTTTATAGTAGTGCTAAACCTGTGTGGCTGATACGTGTATAGTGTAGATAATAAAGTATGTGGATATGTTGTTTTGGAAATACGCATATTTATAACGTATGTTTATCATAGCTCACTTGTTTGCTGCTCTGTTGATGGTCAGCTAAGACAAAAGCAACTTGGTTAACCACTTTGTAGTCTGTCCCTTTCCCATCACACTGTTCCCAATGAGGTAGCCATTAGGGTGACTCATGGCCCAGTGTGCACAGCGATAGAGGACCCCGGGGAAGCGATTAAGAGTGTGCAGTCACTTAGTTCATCGTTATGATTTTTTTTGTCAGAATGCCTAATTACTTGAATGTGTTTTACTATAAATGATGAGCTGCAATGGAGATTAATGGCAGTGTGCCTCTGTTAACTTAATCGTTCGCCTTATTTCCCATCAGGGGTCGTCACAGCAGGTCAGGTGCATGATTTATTTGGTTTTTATGGCTAGATTTAGTGAAAGGTCCCATGTTAAACTATTTTCCAACAATTTCAAATGAGGCTTAGTGTAAGGGAAAAATATCGATATGGAAATGAATTGCAATACTTTTTCTAACAATACACAGTAGAACCTTGATTTACAAACTTGATCAGTTCTTCAACTGGGTTTGTAAATACAAAACACAAAACCAGTGAAGTTGGCACGTTGTGTAATTTGTAAATAAAAACCGAATACAATGATTTACAAATCCTTTTCAACTTATATTCAATTGAATAGACTGCAAAGACAAGATATTTAATGTTCGTACTGAAAAACGTGTTTATTTTTTTGCAAATATAGTCATTAACTGCAGGCAGGCCAGTCACACTGTGACTTGGCATTGTCTTGCTGAAATAAGGAGGGGCGTCCATGTTAACGTTGCGCCTATAACAGTCCAGATTATTGTTTCCTCTTTGTTCACAACGTCCACGGTTTCCAAAAAAAATGTCAAATGTGGACTCGTCAGACAACAGAACACTTTTACACTTTTCATCAGTCCATCTTAGATGAGCTCGGGCCAGCGAAGCCGGCAGTATTTCTGGGTGTTGTTGATAAATGGCTTTGGCTTTGCATAGTAGAGTTTTATCTTGCACTTACATATGTAGCGAAGAACTGTAGTTACTGACAGTGGTTTTCTGAAGTGTTCTGATGTGGTGATATCCTTTACACACTGATGTCGGTTTTTGATACAGTACCGCCTGAGAGTTTGAATGTCACGGGCATTCAATGTTGGTTTTCAGCCTTGCCTCTTACGTGCAGTGATTTCTCCAGATTCTCTGAACCTTTTAATGATATTACGGACCGTAGATGGTGAAATCCCTAAATTCCTTACATTAGCTGGTGGAGAAATGTTGTTCTTAAACAATTTGCTCACACATTTTTTCACAAAGTGGTGACCCTCACCTTTTTTGAAACATCTTGCAGGCATCAAATTCCAAATTAGCTAATATTTGCAAGAAATAACATTTTCCAGTTCGAACATTAAGTATCTTGTCTTCGCAGTCTATTCAATTGGATATAGTTTGAAAAGGATTTACGAATCATTGTATTCTGTTTTTATTTACGATTTACACAACGTGCCAACTTCACTGGTTTTGGGTTTTGTACATTGAAGGGAATTTTGCCATAAGAAACAATGTAAGCATGAATAATTGGATCCAGCCCCAAAGAAAGTCCGTATTTTCATAAAAGTTTGTACACTTTGAACACAAAGTATACAGTACTGTATACCAAACAATCATAACAAGGGGTGATGGATCAACTTACTATTTAATAACAACAATAAGCTGAACTGTCGTCCTTATGTCCAGCCTCCCCGCTGACACACACACACACACACACACACACACACACACACACACACACACACACACACACACACACACACACACACACACACACACACTGTGTCTTTAGCCCATTCACAATTTGAAATGACAAAACTTAAACAGCCAGGTTGATTAAGAATAAAAATATGAAATCCACTTTCCCTTGTTAGTTGCATGTTTTTGGTTTGCAGCATAAGGGAGAGGAAGAAGGTTTTGTTGACAACGCTGTAGATACTTTCAGAATGACCTACACGTCACTTGTCTATTGCTTTCTTGGTACTCATATTGAGCTAGCAAAACTGGTAAAATCCTGTGAAAAATTATTAACAAAACACTTAAAAACCACACAATGTAGCACTGAGCACAGAGCTCGATCAGCCCCCTCCACAATGACTGTGCTGCCGGGCACAAAAATGGCTGCGCTGCAAGGCACACAATGGAGGAAACGTTCATACACAGAGACAAGGTTCGTACAACATAGCCTATTCTTATTCGGTTTGTGGTTTGTAAATGAAAAAGTTTGTACAAAGAGGGGTTCATAATTCAAGATTCCATTGTAATGATGATTTCTCATGCCTTGATTGCGATATTTTTCGGTCGATCTATTTATTTTTTCCCAAATCATATTTTGGACCAATTGTAAGTCAAGGAGGTCTTCAGCACCTCTGCTCCGCAAAGTGTCGCGTTACTGCTACCTCGTCTGTGCAGTAGGGAGTAAGACAGTACAAGGAGTTGACAAAGTGAAGGATATTCTTCACGTCTAAGTGGCAAGAAACTTGATCCACTTCCTGTTCGATTGTATCAATAGAAATCGATCATTTGAATTACATTGTATTTTTACTTTATTGAATTATTACTGTCATCTTGTGTACAAGTGTACATATAAAGAACTTGTGTTTTAGCTGCATTTTAAAGGTATCAGTGAACTATGTTTGATTGATTGATTGATTGATTTAAACTTTTATTAGTAGATTGCACAGTGAAGTACATATTCCGTACAATTGACCACTAAATGGTAACACCCGAATACGTTTTTCAACTTGTTTAAGTTGGGGTCCACTTAAATTGATTCATGGTACAGATATATACTATCAAATATATACTAACATCATAATACAGTCATCACAGAAGATAATCATCAGAGTATATACATTGAATTATTTACAATATTTACATTATTTACAATCCGGGGTGTGGGATATGGAGGGGAGGTGAAGGGGGTTAGGTATGGTTGGTATCAACACTTCTGTCATCAACAATCAGCATCAACAATTTTATCATCAGAGAAATGGACATTGAAACAGTGTACCGTATTTTCCGCACTATAAGGTGCACCGCATTATAAGGCGCACCTTCAATGAATGGCATATTTAAAAAAAATATGTAGAATATCACAATGTATTGCATCGTTTTATTTTATCATGACTCAAAGATCGTGATACGTATTGTATCATGAAGCCCTATCGTACTTAGCGATACAGAAACACAACATAAAATTGTAGGCGAGGACACAAGCGTTTGCAACTCTAGCATAGCTTTGTGAAATGGTAAATAGTAAATGGGTTGTACTTGTAAAGTGCTTTTCTACCTTTTTAAGGAACTCAAAGCGCTTTGATACTATTTCCACATTCACCCATTCACACACTGATGGCGGGAGCTGCCATGCAAGGCGCTAACCAAGACCCATCAGGAACAAGGGTGAAGTGTCTTGCTCAAGGACTCAACAGACGTGACTAGGATGGTAGAAGGTGGGGATTGAACCAGGAACCCTCAGGTTTCTGGCAGAGGCATTCTCCCAACTGCGCCACGCCGTCCCCTAAAGTGCTCACATTACACATTTCACATTTTATCATCAACATCACGCTATTTGCTGAAGAGAAATATAATTGCAGCTGCCACTTCTATCGCTGACGGACAGATACCGTATTTTTCGGACTATAGAGCGCACCAGTACATAAGCCACACACATAAAATTTTAAGGAAAAAATATGTTTCCACATATTAGCCGCGGACTATAAGCCGCAGATATATATGTCACAAAAATGTGTTATTTACCCAGATAGACACCTTGCTAATTAATTGTTACCAAACAGTGTCTGTAACACGGCAGTGAAACGGCTGATCAAACAAAACAGAAGGCATCGTCATGGACCCACCAGCTGCGGAAGCTAGCCTTACAATCAGCTAAACCGACTCAATAACTCCACGGTGATGTTTTTGGTGAATTTACTGAGGAATTTGTGAAACTGAAACAATACAAAAATAATGCAGTTGTAAATGGGTTATACTTGTATGGCGCTTTTCTACCTACAAGGCACTCAAAGCTCTATGACACTATTTCCACATTCACCCATTCACACACTGATGGCGGGAGTTGCCATGCAAGGCGCTAACCATGACCCATCAGGAGCAAGGGTGAAGTGTCTTGCTCAAGGACACAACGGACGTGACTAGGGTGGTAGAAGCCGGGGATCGAACCAGGAACCCCAGGTTGCTGGCACGGCCACTCTCCCAACCTCGCTACGTTGTAAGTTAATAATACTAACACAGACACTCGTAAGTGTGTTAGTATATTAGTTAAAGATAACGACGCAAGCTTCATTACAATACGAAAAGATAGTATGTACAAATATTCATGAAAACACTCCTACATACATCCACATGGGACGGTTTAGTAAGTTTAAACAGTTTTAGTCATATTGTAAAACTTACAAACTTTGCCTAGAGTGAAAAATAAAGAATGCATACGAGTAGAAACGCTATGGATGACTAGAAAACTGAACAGCACTTATACTTCTTGTTGAAGCACTGAATGGAAGGACACTGCAGCACCTGCAGTCAGCCAACTCGTCCTAAAGATGGTGCCATAGTACATATAATAATACAACTTTCTAGTGCATTTTTTATATTTTTTAAATAGTTTTTTCTTATTTGCGTTATTGCTGTCAGCGAAGAAAAATACATAAATTACTCGTACAATTTTATAGGCCGCAAGGGACAAAGTGTAGGAAAAAAAGTAGCGGCTGATAGTCCAAAATTTACAGTAGTTGTCAGAACTTTTTTTCCGATGTTTAGCAAATCCTGCTTTTTTTTTTTTTTTTTTTTTTACAGAACTCTCTTGTGAAGTGGTGAATGGCGGGCTCATTCAGGTTTTTCCCTTCATGACTTCGTGAAAACCTGCTACTTCAAGACCCTCTACCTAACGTGGAGCCAGCAGAAGGTGAATAGAGATTTTTGTCACGTTTTGTGCTCATTAAGGGATACATTTTACTGTCAACATCAAACAGATAATGTTACACTTATAATTGTGGTGCAAAAGAGACTTTCACAAAGTCATAAAACGATGACGTATAAAAAAAATACGGCGAGAATTTCCAATAGAGTTCATCACAGTCATATTTTCCAGAGTTTCCGCCCACACTCGAAACAGACCATGCGGCTAATAAAAGTGCAAGTGGACTCGTTTTTGATGTTCAAGATGCCGCCTTGCAGCTGAAACGTATAAATCTGAGGGCGTCGCTTTATGAGGAAAAAGCAGATTTAAGGACTTTTCCATCGTTTGTTTGTCCGTCATTGTTGGCCAAGTGAAGACAGCTGTTTTTAACACATTCTTTAGCTTGACCAATAGTACATATTTGATATATTTCTTTTAGACTGGATATGGTGCTCATGTTCGGTATCACTCAGCATAATTCTCACTCCTTTCATCTTGAGTCTGTGTATTCATGCGTCTCTCTCATCCCTCCATCTTTGTGTCTCTCTCTCCCTCCTCGCCCCGTCTGTGTCTACATTGCTCACCGCTAACGAGGCTGCCTCCAAGCCCACAGGTACTGTACGGCTCCTCCCGCTCCCTTCCCTTCCATCCACTTCATGCTCTATTTTTAGCAGCACCCTTCCCGGGGATTTTGTCTTTTCTCTTCCTCTCCCCCAGACTCTCTACCAAGACCTGTTAATATATGCTTCCTCATTTTGTTTTGTTTTCTTTGAAGGTAACAGTTTTTATTCACTTACACGAAGGCTGTCTTTGGAACCTGAGTCTTGTTGCGAATGCTCTGCATCGGCAATGTGAGGTGCATGCACCAATATTTGTAATTAGTGAGCAGCAGCTGCAACTCCTCTCAAACTGGAGATGTCAGCCCTTGTTGGTCTGTGGAGATGAAGTGTGCGAGCATGTTGAGTTCCCTCCACTGCCTCCACTTGTCTTTCAAAGGCAAAATACATAGAAAACAGACTCAAATTTCTTGCATATAATGGGAAGGGTACCTTTCACATTTGAATCGATCCCGGTACTCAAGGGTACTAATTGTCGATACTTCAGTGTGTGTTCATGTGTTAATGAATGTTAATTGATTTCAAAAATAAAATCTTATTTGTGTATACGTGTATATAGTGGGCAGGGTTTCCCGCAGCGCTTTGTTGTTAAGGCGGCTGCCTTAACAACAAAGAGCCACCTAAACTAAAGTCTTAACAAGCTGCTTAGCTTAGTTCTGCCTCTGCCTCTCAGTCAGTACGTCTCTGCAGCATCCAGCATTGTCCACTCACAGATCCATCTGATTGGTTACACGCAGAGCGGTAACAGCCAATCAGCAGTGCGTATTCAGAGCGCATGGAGTCAGTGCTCCTTCGTTGGAGTGAGCAGAAAGGTAAGCATAAGGCAGCGGACTCTCCCCAAATTATAATAAACACTTCCAAGTCAACTACTAGTAACATCACTATGAGCCCGTTGACGTTTTAGAAACATAAGCGGCAGCTCAGCTCGCTCGCAGTTCTTGAGGTGAAGGCTAATTAGCTTTTAGCGTAACGTTAGCTCACTGTGTGGGTGTGTGTGCGTGTGTGTGCGCCCCACATTAAAAGGACAGAAATCATTAGTAATGTAGCAGCCTAGTTTTGAATGGCAGGGTCCCTGCTATCACATGTTGATAAAAATATAACATTTACATAATAAAAATCAACTACAGACTTCCCAAATGCTGTAATAAATTAAGCATGATGAGTTGAGCATATGTCAGCATGTGGCCCCACTTTTAACTCTTTTTTTCAAACGCTTATTGCAAACGCTTACTTACAGTAATTCATTAATTTGACTTTGTAAGTCATTATTTTAGTATCTCAGGTAACTAGGACTGTTTTGTTTTTACTTTACGGAAAAAATATCGAGATATATATCGTATATCGCCATTCAGCAAATGGAGCGGAAAACACAACCAAAAGTTGTAGGCTTCTTCACGCGACGAAGCCGGCCTACTTCACCACAGTCTGTAGTCTATTGCCCCCCCAGGTTCTGGTGGCAGCGATGAGGTGGAGACGTGATGGCGACAGGCGAGTTACACCGATCCTTACACCCACCCACCCCCTTCCCCGGTCCCCTCCACCTGGAGAGTCACCACCTTAACTAACACATTTTCTGGGGGAAACACTGCTGTGTGTATATATAAAACATTATATATTGTTATGAAGGTGTTTGTTACTACATTATATATATACTTGCAGTGTGTATATTGTACAGATTACATATTGTTATGAAGGTGTCTGTTACTACATTATATATATACTAGCAATGTGTATATTGTACATATCAGTGTGTGAATGAATGGGTTAATGTGGAAATAGTGTCAAAGCGCCTTGTGTACCTTTAAGGTAAAAAAGCGCCATGCAAGTACACGTATAATACATTCCATATTACATATTGTTATGAAGGTTTCTGTTACTACATTATATATGTACTTGCAGTGTGTATATTGTACATATGATATATTGTTATTGCAGTGTCTGTTACTACAATATATATATATATATATATATATATATATATATATATATGTGCAGTGTGTATATAAAACGTTGTTAGAGGGTTTGAAGTTTTCTTAGAGATCTTTGAGGGCTACAACAGTTACTGCCATTTGCCGCATCTTTCAAGCGTTTTTTTAATGATTTTTAAACCCCCCCCCCAAAAAAAAAGACATATGTCTTCTTGTCTCTCATAATGATTGTAGTGCATTTCACTTTTAAGCTCAATCTAGGTTTTTGTTGTGCCCTAAAAAGTATTGTACTTATTATACACCGGCCGTTTGATTTGTAACATGCATCTTAGTTGTAGTTTTATATTATCATATTTTGGAAGTGTTGAAATAGCCATGTAAAATGGCTAATGCTAATCAGGAGCCTGTCTATGTCAAATCCAAATGGCCAAGTAAGTTTATCACACAAGGAATTTGACTTGGTAGACTGTGCTCTCTTTGCTCACTGTAAACAATAAATATTAACAAATAACTAAAAATGTAAAACAAGTGCTCATATAACTAATATGTTCAAGGCTAATACATAATAGTGCAGTGGGGAGTGGAGCAAAAAGCAAGGAGATTATGACCTGAACATGAGTTAGTATATACCCAGTGACAGATTAGTTCCAGAGCTATTTCACAGCGTTCATCAGATTGATAGCTTGAGGGAAGAACCTGTTCTTAGACACGTTGTTTTGGCATGCAGTGAGTTGTAGCGCCTGCCGGAGGAGAGTTTGAACAGTTTACGACCAGGGGTGAGGGGTCTGCAGTGATGCTACCTGCCCGTTTCCTGACCATGGACCAGTATGAGTCCTGGATGGGGGGGAAGTCGACAACGACGACCTTTTCTGCAGTCCTAATTGTAGCAGTCTGTGTTTGTCCAGCTCAGCTGAAGATCCAAGCCTGACACTTATGGAGGTGCACAGGGCAGGCTGAATGATGGAGGTGTAGAACATGATCAGCAGTTCCTGGGGCAGGTTAAAACTTCCTGAGCTGACGCTAGAAGTATGCAACCTCTTCCATGCCTTTTTTCTGATCGTGTCTATGTGGGAGGTCCACTTCAGGTCCCGTGAGACTGTGGATCCCATGAATCTGAACGTGTCCACTGTCGACACTGTGCTGTTCAGAATGGGGAGGAATATGTAATATGTACAAGAATAGAGCGAGGGTCACCACTTTGCAAACAAATGCGTCAGCAAATTGTTTAAGAACAACATTTCTCAACCAGCTATGGCAAGGAATTTAAGGATTTCACCATCTACGGTCCATAATGTCATCAAAAGGTTCAGAGAATCTGGAGAAATCACTGCAGGTAGGCAGCAAGGCTGAAAACCAACATTGAATGGCCATGACCTTTGATCCCTCAGGCAGTACTGCATCAAAAAGCGACATCAGTGTGTAAAGGATATCACCACATGGGCTCAGGAACACTTCAAAAAACCACTGTCAGTAACTACAGTTGATCGTAAGTGCAAGTTAAAACTCTACTATGCAAAGCGAAAGCCATTTATCAACAACACCCAGAAATGCCGCCGGCTTCGCTGGTCCCGAACTCATCTAAGATGGACTGATGCAAAGTGTAAAAGTGTTCTGTGGTCTGACTAGTCCACATTTCAAATTGTTTTTGGAAACTGTGGATGTCATGTCCTCCAGAACAAAGAGGAAAAGAACCATCAGGATTGTTATAGGCCAGGGGTGGGCAATTAATTTTTACCGGGGGCCGCATGAGCAACCCGAGCACTGCTGGAGGGCCACATCGACAATATTTCAATTAAATTTTGCTCAATATTATTTTTGATGTATACCGTAAGATAAATAATAATAATAATAATAATAATAATAATAATAATTAATAATAATAGTAATACTTCAACATAGTATATGTAACAGCATTCCATGACTAATATAAATAAATTAACATTAATAATAAATGACAGTAAAATAAGCACACGTATGACTGAGGAGTCATAGTGTAACTTTGTGTGATGTTTGAGTTGTCCGACTTTTTGTGTGGCCATAAACGCACCAGTGGTTTAGTGCTATGCGTGTTGGTGACAGATGACAAGTTGGTTTTGGCCTGGTTTGTACGGCAGAAAATGACTAGTTTTTCGAGATAGAAGTGTTCTACTTATGTTTTTGGTGTGGTTATGGCCGAATATAAACAGTTTTGCTCAATAAAGTGATCGATATAATTCCTGGCCTCGAAGCATCTCGATAGACGTTACAATAATTGAACGGTGTTCAATTGAACGGTGTTGACGAACACCGTTAGGGCCGCTTGTTGTCACTGTCACTCAAAGTTGCATTGCAAAATTACATAGAATAAATATGTTTATTTTGTTTAGAATTCAGATGGGATTTGATTTGGTGCGCGGCATATATTTGCTACGCGCAGCAGACGCTTGAGCAGTGCGCAATTGCGCAGGCACGCACCTTAGAGGGAACGTTGCATGGCAGTCCATGTCTTGTTGGAAACACGCCATTCTTCATCAACTTTTCTCTTTTTAGCGTCTCGGGTGTAAACCGTGCATCACTTGTCGCTGCATGTGCACCTTCGCTCGCAGGTTACACACTGACACACGCCCATAAATAATAATTTTCAAAATAAAAGCAGCACAGTTGTATTGCGCGCACGACATAGATGTTTTTTCAACTTTATTTTGTAATTAATGATTGCAGCTGTTCACATTCACTCACAATCACGCACACGCATACGTCCACACGGAAGTAATACAAATAACGATTTTCAAAACAAAAGCAGCACCGTTGTATTGCACACTCGACATAGATACTTTTTAAAATGTATTTTGTAATTTATAATTGGCCTCACGCGGGCCGGACAGGGACGCACAAAGGGCCGGATGCGGCCCGCGGGCCGCAGAATGCCCAGGTCTGTTATAGGCGCAAAGTTCAAAAGCCAGCATCTGTGATGGTATGGGGGTGTATTAGTGATCTCATCTGTGAAGGCACCATTAATGCTGAAAGGTACATACAGGTTTTGGAGCAACATATGTTGCCATCCAAGCAACGTTATCATGGATGCCCCTGCTTATTTTGATGTGGATGTTTAATGTCTCCATGTGTAAACATCTTTAGTTTATGTTGTAAATGTATTAACACTAAACCTTTTATTTTATTTATGTAAAATTCACAATGGACATTAATTAAAATAGACAATAGACTTTATACTTTTGTAATGTTTATTTTGTGTTTATATTTTTAGTCTAACAAACACACCCCGCAGCTAATTTATGGATTTTTCTTGGCTGATGGCCAGACATATTGTAAAAAGTAAAAAAAAAACAAAAAACAAGCAGACTAAATGGGTATTATTGTTTGTACTATGGCGCCATCTTTTGGACGAGTTCGCTCACTGCAGGTGCTGCATAGCCCTTCTGTTTAGACTGAGTTATGAACCGGGAGTACAATTGCCGTTCGGTCTTATAGCCGTCCATACCATTTCTACCCATATGGATTCTTCATTCATCACTTCAAGCAATGTTTGTACGTTTTCCAATATAACTAAATCATTGTTTTACTTACTAAACCATCCATGTGTGATGTTTGTAGGAATTTTGTCATGTATATTTGCACGTGCTATGGTAATGTAATGAAGCCAGCGTTGTTAGCACTGACTAATATGCTAACACGTTTACGAGTGTCTGTGTTAGTTTTATTAACTTACAATGGCATTCTTTTTGTATTGTTTCAGTTTCGTAAATTCGTTGGACTTAGTGAGTCTGTTTAGCTGATTGAGAGCTAGCTTCCGCAGCTAGTGGGTCCATGATGATGACTTCTGTTTTGTTTGATCAGCCGTTTTACTGCCATGTTAAAGACACCGTTTGGAAACAATTAAGGTATGTAAATAAACATTTACAAAATGTTTTTGTATAAATAACTCATTTCACGACTTATATATCTGTGGCTTATTTGCATGAGGCAGAGCATAGACCTCCAACCCTGACAAATACAGCTTAGACGTCACCCTCCTCCACCTTACCTGTGTGGCCAATGTTTTGAGGTCAATAGTATTTTGTCAGCCTTCAAACACACACTGTGACACGGTTATGATCCGTGTGTGTGTGTGTGTGTGTGTTTGTGTGAGTGTGTGTGTGTGTGTGTGTGTGTGTGTTGCAGCTGTGTTATTTTGACTAAGCACAGACCTGCCTTGCGGCATTCCATCATGATTCCCCCATGCACCATTCAGGCAGGTAGGCGGCTGCAGTAGAATCCATTTGTCAGACTTGCAGACCTTTATGGCGACAGACAACCACTGCCGGTGGGATGATAGAGATAATATTTGCTCCACTAAAAGAACCACAAAGGACGTTGTTAGAAAGAGAGATGAGCGTATTTAGTTCAATAATAGTTTATCTCTTTTGAACTTGTGTGGTTTATTGCACCAACTGTGTTCATTTTGAATATGTAATCAGTCGTGCTAAAGTCAGAAGCTCTGTGCTCCCATTTTACTAATATATAAATGTACCGTATTTTTCAGATTATAAGGCACATTTTTTAAATCCTTTCATTTTCTCAAAACTCGACAGTGCGCCTTATAACCCGGTGCGCCGAATGTACGTAATAAGTTTGGTTGTGCTTACCGACCTCGAAGCTATTTTATTTGGTACATGGTGAAATGATAAGTGTGACCAGTAAATGCCAGTCACACATAAGAGATATGTGTAGACTGCAATATGACTCAAGTAAACAACACCAAGATTGTATATGTTTCATTGAAAATATAGAACATTACAAACGGCGCTCAAAAATCTATAAAAATGTTTTAGTAAGACTTTGGTAAGCGATGAAGCCGCACCGCTTCATTTGCTTCAACATACGAGTATTATTATGGTGTGTGTATAAGGTAAGCCATAACACATAACACTATCTGCCGTTTTGTTTCGCAATATTATGCAAAAGCAACTTTTCTTACCTTCTGGTACCTGCTCATCTGTATTTAGGATCTGCATAAATCCTGAAAATTTGCATGCGTCCGCTGATAACGTAGTCGATAAGCTTCTTCTTTTTCTCTATCTTCTTGTTATGGGGCATTGATCCTCCGCTGTTGCCATTTGTAATATAAAGTAGTGTTAAGTTCTTACTTACCTGTATATCTGTCAGTAAACTTGTCATGAAAGCGCTAAAACATACCGGTATAGTGAATTTACATTATTCACCCAAGGAACTCTAGATATTAGAGAGTTCCGGTCAGACGTTTTTTCACGGGACACATTTCTGGCGTTGTTGTCGCACTAGTGAGCCACGAATAAGGAGATTCTGCTCTGTTGTTGATTTAAGTAAAGTCTGGATGTCATTAAAACAGTTAGCTGAATCTTTTGACACTTCTTCCTCTCCCGTCCTTGCACGCTACACCGCTACAACAAAGATGACAGAGAAAAGACGCTATAGAAGGTGAGCCACGAAAATAAGACCGCCCACTGTCAGAAATTGGCTTGAATATGGTCTGTAAAACGTAATTAATGTAACATTTTGACCAAAGAACCACCATAACATGTTATGTAGACCGCAAGGAAGTGTTTTAAATTCAGAAAAATAAATATATATGACCCCTTTAATGCACCCTATAATCCGGTTCGCCTTTTGTATGAAAACAAACCTGACGGTAGTTTCAAGAAAAACTAAAGGGAAACCAAACGTGGCCACTATAGACTGGTGGCCACTATATGCTGAGTTTGCGGACGTAAGGCGAGTTTGTTTGTAGAGCACAATTTGTACACAAGGTGAAGTGAAGTGAATTACATTTATATAGCGCTTTTTCTCAAGTGACTCAAAGCGCTTTACATTGTGAAACCCAATATCTAAGTTACATTTAAACCAGTGTGGGTGGGACTGGGAGCAGGTGGGTAAAGTGTCTTGCCCAAGGACACAACGGCAGTGACTAGGATGGCGGAAGCGGGGATTGAACCTGCAACCCTCAAGTTGCTGGCACGGCCGCTCTACCAACCGAGCTATACCGTCCCAAGGATGGTATAGCCCAAGGCAATTGAAAGTGCTTTAAAAAAAAATTACAAGTAGACAAAAATAAAATAATCATAAAAGAATCATATTTCTAGGTTTACGTGAACCGCAAGCAAGCTCATTTATTCATAGAAGCACGCACAAAACAATTCATATTGTAACAATTTTATCCCAAAAAAATATTAGCAACAATAGCCCTAGTGTGTGAATGTGAGTGTAAAGTCTGTCTATCTGCGATGAGGTGGTGACTTGTCCAGGGTGTACGCCGCCTTCGGCCCGAGTGCAGCTGGGATCGACTCCAGCACCGCCCGCCACCCCGAGAGGGACAAGCGGTAGAAAATGGATAGATGGATGGAAAATAGAATACAATTAAATAATAATTCAGTGCTTAAACACATGTTATTTCTTTTTTTTTTTTTTTTTTCAATACGATTGCAAACATTTCTCCAAAACAAAGTATTTACATTGTCATTATGGGGTATTGTGTGTAGAATTTTGAGGACGGAAATTAATTGATTTCATTTAGGAATAAGGCTTTAACATAAAATGTGTAAAAAGTGAAGAACTGTGAATACTCTCCAGATGTGCTGTCATTTAGAGTCAATCTGTCAACACATTTTGATATTAGTGGCTGCTATATGGAGGAAAAACATATATTTCAGGATGCAAAATAAGTATGTGCCGGACGTCTTAAACAGTTGGCTGCTGTAGACAACTTTTATAACAATTATTTTCTTTGCGGGGGAAATTTTTGTGGCTGATATCATACAAAACCCAAAACTAGTGAAGTTGACACGTTGTCTAAATCGTAGATAAAAACAGAATACAATGATTTGCAAAACCTTTTCAACCTATATTCATTTGAATAGACTGCAAAGACAAGATACTTAACGTTCGAACTGGAAAACGTTGTTATTTTTTGCAAATATTCGCTCATTATGAATTTGATGCCTGCAACATGTTTAAAAAAAGCTGGCACAAGTGGCAAACAAGAATAAGATAGTTGAGGAATGCTCATCAAACACTTATTTGGACCATCCCACAGATGAACAAGCTACTTGGGAACAGGTGGGTGCCATGATTGGGTACAAAAGCAGCTTCCATGAAATGCTCAGTCATTCACAAACAAGAATGGGGCGAGAGTCATCACTTTGTGAGCAAATGCCTGAGCAAATTGTTTAAGTACAACATTTCTCAACCAGCTATTGCAAGAAATTTAGGGGTTTCACCACCTACGGTCCGTAATATCATCAAAAGGTTCAGAGAAATCACGTAAGCAGCAAGGCTGAAAACTAACATTGAATGCCCGTGACCTTGGATCCCTCAGGCGGTACTGCATCAAAAAGTGACATCAGTGTGTAAAGGATATCACCACATGGGCTCAGGATCACTTCAAAAAACCACTGTCAGTAACTACAGTTTGTCGCTACATATGTAAGTGCAAGTTAAAACTCTACTATGCAAAGCTAAAGACATTTATCAACAACACCCAGAAACGCCACCGGCTTCGCTGGGCCCGAGCTCATCTAAGATGGACTGATTCGTTCGTATAGTGAAGCAAATGTCTCCATAAGAAACAATGTAAATATGAATAATGGTTTCCATCCTCCACAAATATGAGTTAAGTTGTACACTTGCGACAAAATATAAAGTGCTATACAGTATTGTGTATCAAACAAACAACTATCTCTATTAAAAAGCTAAGGAGGGGCCGTGTGTGTGTGTGTGTGTGTTCTTGGAAGAGGTGCCGCCGAGCGAGAAGTCGTCTTTTCCGCTGTGATATACTAAGTCCACTTCAGCATCTTTTTCCACAAAAGTCCTTTCCTTTTTTTCTTTTTCTTTTTTTTTTGTCCTGTGCAGCTTCTCAGGCAAATCATATAGTAGATGTAGATGGTTCTTTCTCATCACAATGAAAAACATTTGCTACGGTACAAAGCCTGCTTCCCCCATCTCTTCAATACTAGCAAGCACAAAATGCTATACACAGTCGTGGTCAAAAGTTAACATATATATATATATATATATATATATATATATATATATATATATATATATATATATATATATATATATATATATATATATATATATATATACATATATATATATATATATATATATATATATATATATATATATATATATATATATATATATATATATATATATATATATATATATATATATATATATGTGTGTGTGTGTGTGTATGTATGTATATATATATATATATATATATATATATATATATATATATATATATATATATATATATATATATATATATATATATATATATATATATATATATATATATATATATATAAATTGTTGCGTTTGACCAGATGTTCCTCCAAGTGGGATGTAAAACGCTGGTCAGTCCCAAGTTCCTTAGATGACATATAAACTGAACTCAAATGTACCACCAATCACAGGATAGGTATTTTGTAATTTATTGTCAAATATTTGAGAATAGAGACCAGCCTCGAACAACACATACGAATGCGTAGCCCAAGTTGATCTGACAACATCCCGGAATGCACTCTCCTCTTCAATATCCCCCCACTCACGGCCGCACAGATGCCCATTGTGTCCGTTATGTCAAGTCGGCCCGAGAAGGGAAGCAGGGAGGACTCCTCTTCTCTGCCTCCTACTTCAAGGCCGTCCACAGTGCAAGCACTTTGTCATGAGACGATCAAAACAATGAAAAGAGTACGAGATGGAACATTAGCTATTTAAAATATGACTATAGAAATATAGAAAGAAGTAACTCTCAATTATGGATAAATGTGGATATATGCATCCGTCAATTCCCCCTTCAAGATCTTCTAAAAAGATCTTTACCTCTAGTACAACACTTCTAAAGCACGTCCCACATTAAAGTAGGTGCTGGTTTTTTTTTATTTTTGAGCAAGCTAGCAATAAAATAAAAGCATAGCTACATGGGAGATAAATGGAGGGAGTTTATGTCAATGTCGCCATTGTCAGGGAAGGAAACTAGCAAATCTCGAAAGTCTTAAAGTCACCACTTTGCTAGACCCCCTTCAGAGACATAGCAAACCTAGAAACAGGGTGGGGTTGACCTTTGACAGCTCTAACAAAGATGCGGGTGCATGGGCGATAAAGCAACCGCATGAGGCTATAATGGCCAAGAAAACTTTAAAGGAGACTAGGGCAGACTTAATTATGTCAGTCCACCTGCCAAAGGTGGTCTAGAGCCAATCTTTAAATGGGTCAGAGACACCGGAAACTTCAGTAAGTTCCTTAGACAGTGCTTGGAGGCCTTCTAAGGCCTTCTGAACCAAGCCATTTATGTCAGTCAACTTAAAGGGAACTTAAGTGTGGGGAAAGGACGTCCAGCGGAACAAGCAACACAGTCACCCAGGTTTTGGCTCTTAGCCATGCTAGTCATCCACCTGAGCCATAGGTTGCCTGCACCTGCTCCTAAGGTCAAAGATACCAGGCCTTCGGTGGTGATGTCATTAGCACGCACAGATGTGAGAGCCTTTGAAACACCACCGAGGTGGGATGGTACTTTGGGTGCTACAGAGGGTGTAGAGGTAGTTAACGCCCTCTCAAGGACATTAATTTTAATAATTCCTTTAGAGTCTGTATCAGTCAGGTCAACCCCCAAAACAACATAAAAGGGACGATGGGCACCACTTACCAGAGTATGTTGTCTGCATCCGACACCAATGGTTCAGGGTTGAGTCGTTACAAATATAGATGTTATTACCACGGTAATAGCTATTGTGTCCCCCGTAATTAATCACACTGCACAGGTCAAAAAAATAAGTCTTGCTATCCCCTTTGACCCAGTCTATTTAAAGTCCGCTGTATGTTCTAAGACATTTGTCAGTCACTGTCGTCAGGAAGGAAGAACTGAGACACAAAGACAGTAGAACAAGCCCAAGCAGCAGTCTGTCAGGGAATACTAGTCGGGTGTAACATCCTGCCTTTCGTCTATCAAAATCAGAGTAATTTAGGTAACAAAACGGGGATAAACATCAAACTTTTCACTTAATGTAACGACACAGATAGTTATGCTGCAAACAAGCAAGAGAAATTGGATAACTTCGAGTATAAAGGCTGGTCTCAAATAAGGATATACAATATAGAAGTTGAAAAGAGTAATATAGGTAGAAAATCTCTCTCTCAGCGTCGTCTTCTGGGCTGTAGGATTATGTGTGTGTAATTAAAGCCTCGCTCTTCTATGACCTAGAGGGGGAGAGGTTACTAGCACAATCACCCCTTATGTGTGTTACCTCGTTAACACACACACTAAAAATGAGTCGTTTTCTGCTCCCGTTCTTCTTCAGATGCCTCAGGCTCAAAAGGCGCTGCTAGGGGGTCGAGTGGGGCAGATGTAGTGGCGATGTCAGCAATGACATCCGCTGGTAATCTGTCAGGTTCTTCAGCAGGAGTGTAGAGGGAGAGGTGGTACCAGGTGTCCCTTTAACCAGCCAATCGAAGGGCGTGGGACGTCCGTTCCACGACCTTGAAGGGACCAGTCCACCCGGGCTCCGTCCACTTGCGTTTGATGACCTAGATCTTGACCCTCTCAGCGGGCGGAAGGGAATCTGGAGTGGCGGGCTGTCATCCTCGTATCTGTACAGAAGAACTGGCACACAAATTCTGCATTTTTTGTGTAAAATACCATTTTGGTTTTACGCTGAGTCCTCCTTCCATGGGGGGCTGCTGGTCCTGTGAATGGCTGACCTGTATGCAGCTCATAGGGTGAAAAACTCAAAGGGCGGTAAAACAGTTTTATTCACGGACCTTCGAATGATCATTAACGCTAATTGCAACATGTCAATCCAATTAAATTTGGTCTGTGCACAGATTTTAGCCAATTAGTTTTTAATGTTCTGGTCCATCCTTTCAACCTTACCTTGGGACTCAGGATGGTACCCCAAACCTGTGTTCTAGTCCAAAAGCCTTTTCGACCAAGGCTAAGTGAGTATTTTTATTTTTTTAATGGTTGCCGTTGTCTGACCTAATCTTTTTGGGGAAACCATGTCGGGGTACTAGGTCATTCACAAGTCATTTAATTACTGATATTGCATCCTCTTTTGAGGTTGTTGTTGCTTCCGGCCAACCACTGTGATTGTCAACACAAGTCAGTACGTACCTTTTCCCTTGTACCGTATTGATCATATCAGTGAAATCAAAGACTATACATGGTTCACCCTCACCTCCTCCATATTCTAAATTTGATTTACTAAACTATTATCGATGTGTAAAATCGTTATTTTCAAATTAAAATTAGTTATAACTTCTTACCCACGGGAAAAACGTTAAAACTATGGAATGTGTCAGAGTCGGATTTATTGTCGATTTTGTTCCAAGGAGTCTGTATGCACCCTCACTCACCCCCTTCTGTTTCTGAAAAAAGGACTGTGTTAGTAATACTATCACTTTCAGAAACATCTAAAAAAAAGGTCAACTAATAGCCAAGTAGCGGAGGACAAGTCATGTTTGAGGTCAATGATAGTCTCTTTAGCCTCTGTGGTCCACTGGGGGGTGTTGTTAGGGTAGGGGACCCCTTAGCAATATCACAAATAACTCAAACTCCACTAAATATGCTTATATTTTATATTGTCACAAATACTAGAAAAATACTACCCTTATGGCGGATGCTTTATCAATAGTATTTTGAAATTTTACCACACCTGGTGGCCCCAATAATTGATTAAGTCAAGCTCATGTTGTAGAAAGTCGAATGATGCGGACACGTTTGTTACTGAATACTTTCTATCAGACTTCTGCCATGGCAACTTTGTGTATGTAATGAGCAACTATAATTATTTGATATGCTTGAATGTGTAATGTGTCGTTTTAGCTCAGCTGTTGTGTAGCTGCTAGCTCCTCGTAGCCTACAGGTGTCTAAAGTGCAGCCCATAGTTATGTGTTTAACACAACTATGTGCTAAACCTAAACAATTGAAAATGTGGTATTTGGGTGTCGGTGTAATGTTTGGCAGCTACGCCGTGTCTTATCATTGCACCTAAGTTCTTTGGTTTTGTAGGCGAGACAGAGAGCAAGGGAACAATGTGGGACACTATTGTGTCCATCTTATACCATGCTAGCTGTTGCAAAGATAGGTCAACATGAGCAGCCACACCTTGAGTTCCAACATATATAAATAATCATAACATATGGCGAGTTGGGTGGCAGAACACACGGAAGCATCTCAGTCAGTCAGGGTTTTCACTGTTAGAGCAGTTGAATGTCAGCCATTCCTGTTGTTTCAGGCTGTGGTATGAGCTCATGGAGGAGCCTTGGTAGTGGTGTCGCAGCTTGGTGGTTGAGCCGTCAGGTAACACCAGGAAAGTTCCTTCTGTGGGATATTGAATGTCAGGGTACAGTCTGTAAAGGAGGTCATTACCAATCTGGCAGGGTGTGTGCAGGTCAATCACGAAGGGGTGCTTTAGTGTGTGTCCCGCAATCTGAACCGGAAGTGGTTTGGTGACAGGTAACCTTCTTGTGACCCCAGCGAAGCCTTCAACCTTTAAAGAGGAAGCACACAGTTTCTTTGGTACCTCTGCATTCAGAATCGAATGGGTGGCACCAGTGTCAATCACAAACTGATAACATTGTCCGTTGACACTCATGTCCAGCTGGGGGCCAGTCTGTATCTCCTGCTGGGGCTCCTGCGGTGGGCGTCCTTTGCCACGCTTTTGTGTTCGTTTGTTGGCACTATGGAACATTTCCTGTTCGGAAATGTTCGGACAGTCACGACTCCAGTGACCAGGCTGGTCACAGCCGAAACAGTTTCCACCCCGGACTGGCTTTGAAGCACCGTGTTGTCCACCACCCGAGTCCAACCGTCTGGTCGCACGTCTGTTGAGGATTCTTTCCTCCACCTGTTGGAACTCAGAAGCAAGGTCACCCAGTGCTGAATATACCCTAGCTGAGTTTTTACTAATTAGTTCTTTTGACCTTTTATCTTCAGCAATCTGTAAATTAAGGAGTCGTTTCCTTGTTGCTCTGTCATTAGCCCTATTTTGCATGGGATGAATAAAATGTCCTGCCATATATTGTTTTTGGCACCGTGTATATCAGGGTTAACTTTGTCCAAAGTGTTTGGCCAAAGGTTCCATCCTGGGGGTACAGGTGGGAAAGCAAGGTCAACAATGGCTTGCATGTATGCATCGGCAAGAGACTTGTATTGTAGTATGTCCAAAGTGTTAATGTCATGTGTCAAAAATGTCTGCTGGAGAAAATGGTCAGACGTGTACAAGGGGTTAATTTTCGGAGGCAGGATTAATCTTAGAGGGGCCGTGTTAATACCTCCTTCTCTTGTCACTGGAGTAGGGGGCGGTGGCCTAGTCAAAGTCTGGGCGGGTCGTTTGAATTGTCTTGGGCATGCGCGGCAGACAAAAAAACAATCAGTCAATTCTGTCATTAATCATCGGTTCTTTTGCTGCATTTCGTTTTTCCACGTAATCCCCGTTTACTTTTATCATACGCCAAACTCTTAAATTCTCTCCCTGAGTGTTCCATTTTCACCAGCGCGCACACACACACACACACACACACACACACACGCACACACACTCAGCAGCACACACACACACGAGCACGCGTAAGCACTCCCGCACACACACACACTCAGCAGCACACACACACACAAGCACGCGTAAGCACTCCCGCACACACACACACACACACTCAGCAGCACACACACACACGAGCACGCGTAAGCACTCCCGCACACACACACTCACACTCAGCAGCACACACACACACGAGCATGCGTAAGCACTCCCGCACACACACACTCACACTCAGCAGCACACTCTCTGCGTTTCACTTTACTATAAAACTTCCAGTTACTTTTTTTTAAATTTTTTTAAATTGTATTTTACCAGACGTTTGAGTTCACGACTTTTCGAGTATTATAAACTCCCTCTTAACCCTTTCAAGGAACGTTCTCCTTTTTTTTTTTTTTTCCTCTAACCTGCTAGTTCCATTGTCGACAACTGTCCATTCAATTGATCATTACACAGTAATGATTAATCACATTTTCCCCAGCCGCCATCACATTCTTGTCTGTCACACTCCTTGGCCATTGTGTCCATTTTTTTTTCAGGGGCCTCGAACCCCTGAGGGCCTTTAACCCCCAAACCATACGGCGGCCTTTAACCCCGTACTTTTATCATACAATACGCAGCTAGAGCCTCTAACTCTAACACGTGCAATTTATCGTACAATACGGAGCTAGAGCCTCTAACTCTAACCCGTGCAATTTATCGTACAATACGCAGCTAGAGCCTCTAACTCTAACCCGTGCAATTTATCGTACAATACGCAGCTAGAGCCTCTAACTCTAACCCGTTACTCTTTTAGGCGGCGACCAACTACCCAGGGTGAGCCACACCCGACTATTTGCTTACTCGTCAGTGAAGCAGCCCGTCACGGTAATCTTGACACAATGACGTGAGTGGTATTCACAACTTTTATGCAATGGTGGCTACGGCAAAATGCAACCAATCTATCACAATGCAATCAATCAATCAAAATGCAATCAATCTATCAAAATCACCACTCTGTGTCTGGGGTACAATTCTGTGTTTGACTTACAGACCTCAGGACAGACTCCTAATGCAGATTTTATCTAAAAAGAAAGGTTCTGCTTACCTTGAATTATGTTTTGGCCATGTGAGTCTGTCTAGAAGATTGCAAGAGAAGGTCCAATTGTCAGCGTGTCATCTCGGACGAAGCCCCCAAATTGTTGCGTTTGACCAGATGTTCCTCCAAGTGGGATGTAAAACGCTGGTCAGTCCCAAGTTCCTTAGATGACATATAAACTGAACTCAAATCAACCACCAAGCACAGGATAGGTATTTTGTAATTTATTGTCAAATACTTGAGAATAGAGACCAGCCTCGAACAACACATACGAATGCGTAGCCCAAGTTGATCTGACAACATCCCGGAATGCACTCTCCTCTTCAATAATCCCCCCCACCCCACCCCACCCCACCCCACCCCCCCCCCCACCCGCCCTCACGGCCGCACAGATGCCCATTGTGTCCGTTATCTCAAGTCGGCCCGAGAAGGGAAGCAGGGAGGACTCCTCTTCTCTGCCTCCTACTTCAAGGCCGTCCACAGTGCAAGCACTTTGTCATGAGACGATCAAAACAATGAAAAGAGTACAAGATGGAACATTAGCTATTTAAAATATGACTATAGAAATATAGAAAGAAGTAACTCTCAATTATGGATAAATGTGGATATATGCATCCGTCAATATATATATATATATATATATACATATATATATATATATATATATATATATATATATATATATATATATATATATATATATATATATATATATATATATATATATATATATATATATATATATATATATTAGGGCTGGGAATCTTTGGGTGTCAAAATTCAAATCGATTCTTGGGGTCACGATTCGATTCAGAATCGTTTTTTTTTTTTTCAATTCAACACGATTCTCGATTCAAAAACGATTTTTTTTGGATTTTTTTTTTTTTTAATGAAAACAATACACAACAATACCATAATAATGCAATACAATGTCAAAACAAAACCCGACCCAGCAACATTCAGAATAGCAATAAACAGAGCAATTGAGAGCAATTTAGGACACACAAACATGACACGGAACAATCTAAAAGTAGTGAGACAAAAATGAATATTATCAACAACAGTATCAATATTAGTAACAATTTCAACATAGCAGTGATTAAAAATCCCTCATTGATATTATCATTACAAACATTAATAAAAAAAAATAATACAAAAAATGAACAATAGTGTCACAGTGGCTTACACTTGCATCGCATCTCATAAAGTAAATGTCTAATGATAATGTCAATGAGGGATTTTTAATCACTGCTATGTTGAAATTGTAACTAATATTGATACTGTTGTTGATAATATTCATTTTTGTTTCACTACTTTTGGTTTGCTCTGTGTCATGTTGTGTCTCCTCTCAATTGCTCTGTTTATTGCAGTTCTGAGTGTTGCTGGGTCGGGTTTGGTTTTGGAATTGGATTGCATTGTTATGGTATTGCTGTGTATTGTTTTGTTGGATTGATTAATTTAAAAAAAAAAAAAAAAAATATATATATATATATATATATATATATATATATATATATATATATATATATATATATATATATATATATATATATATATATATATATATATATATATATATATATATAAAAAAATAAAATAAATAAATAAATCAATTTTTTAAAAATGAGAATCGATTCTGAATCGCACGTGAGAATCACGATTCGAATTCGAATCGATTTTTCCCCACACCTCTAATATATATATATATATATATATATATATATATATATATATATATATATATATATATATATATATATATATATATATATTTATATATATATATATATATATATATATATATATATATATATATATATATATATATATATATATATATATATATATATATATATATATATATATATATATATATATACTTCGATGGCTGGGACATGTTCGGCGGATGGAGGACGGACGGCTTCCCAAGGACATTATGTATGGACAACTGGCTGCTGGTTCCAGACATGTTGGTCGTCCCTCCCTCCGGTTCAAGGACGCATGCAAGTGAGATCTAAAGGCGTGTAATATTCCCTTGGACAGCTGGGAGATACAGGCAGAGAACCGAAATGTCTGGCGTCAAGCGGTTAGACGGGGTATCGCAGAGGCTGATTTGAGGAGAGGCCAGCTCGCAGAGGAGAAGAGAGACAGGAGGAAACATACTGCAAATACCATCGCACAGCAGGAGCGGGATGAAGTCTCTACACATGTTTGCACTAAGTGCAACAGGGACTGTCACTCAAGAATTGGCTTGTACAGCCATTGTCAACAAACATGAATGTACCGTATCAACAAAACATCAAGTTAAAATGTGAAAATTATAATTAGATATGTGCATTGTATAATTACAACACTCATTATAACTGAAAATATATTACTAATAATTGACTAAAATAGGATGACAAAACTATTTAAATAAAAAATAAAAAAAACTATTAATAATAATTAAAGTACCATTACAAAATAAAATAAATAAAAAATAAATTAAATAAAAAATTAAACATCAAATCGAAATAAGTGTCTGACACAAGAGCGTGAATTAGCATGGTCATCTGTGACTAAGCTGCCAAAGATACATACACATATATATATATATATATATATATATATATATATATATATATATATATATATATATATATATATATATATATATATATATATATATATATATATATATATATATATATATACATACACATATATACAGACATATACATACACATATATATAGACATATACATACACATATATATATATATACATACACACACACATATATATATATATATATATATATATATATACATACACACACATATATATATATATATATATATATATATATATATATATATATATATATATATATATATATATATATATATATATATATATATATATATATATATATATATATATATATAACATGAGTTTGAACATCAAATATCTTGTCTTTGTAGTGCATTCAGTTGAATATGGGTTGAAAAGGATTTGCAAATCATTGTATTCCGTTTATATTTACATCTAACACAATTTCCCAACTCATATGGAAACGGGGTTTGTATATATACTTACAAGAGGTGACTTGTACAATAACACCGCCAAGCACTTGTTGCATTCTTTTTTTTGGCACCGGTGCTATTATGGAAGCCAGTATCGGGGTGTACCTCGCCTCCCGCCAAAAGTCAACTGGGATAGGCTCCAGCTCTGGTAGAAAATGAATGATTGTTGGACTTCATTCCCTTTTGTTTCTGTTTGTGTTATTCTGTCTCATTCTTTCCCTCCCTGACTCTGGCCTATGGCTTCTGGCAGCTGCAGCTTCCCCTCGGCCAGGGAAAAGCTTGCAGGTTGGTTCAAAGAAGCCTTCTGTTTTTATACCTGAGCTGCTCTTCGTGCACAGACGGAGAGCACAGGGGAGTTGTGGAGGAGGAGGAAAGGGAGGAGAGCGAATGTAGATAATGACAGACGAAGACATAAAAAACAGTGATGACAGAGTGCGGAACCTCGATGGTTGCATTTCTCCGGATGCAAAACCCTCTCTCAATGACCAGAGAAGCTTGCACGTCCCTCCTCCCTCCTCCCTCCCTCCACTTCATGAATTCAGACTAGAGACCACCAGGAGGCTTCAAACAGACTGTGAAAGTCTTGCACGTCATTTGATGTCCCGAGTCAAACGGAGGTCTCCGTACACTCGACAACGTAACATCCTGCACCTTCCACACATTCTACAGAACTTTATCTCCAAGGATGAAACTCAGCCTCTGCCTGGAGTCGAAACGTATTGCATCATGTTTAATAACTCAGCTGCGGACATAAACATACACTGGAGGGCTACAACATTAGGAACACTTTCATAACCCCTGGATCAGACTAGAAGATTAAACAATTTCTTCACTGCTAAGCTTTGAGTTTTTAGGTTTATTGTACACATGCTTTATATTGGCTTTTTTTTTTACCAATATACTGGGTTTCACAACATAGGCGATATATATTACCATATTTTCCGGACTATAAGGCGCACTTAAAATCCCATTTTTTTCTCAAAACTCGACAGTGCGCCTTATAACCCGGTGCGCCTAATGTACGGAATAATTCTGGTTTTGCTTACCGACCTCAAAGCTATTTTATTTGGTACATGGTGTAATGATAAATGTGACCAGCAGATGTCAGTCAAACATAATATATACGTGTAGACTGTGATATGATGGCAATATGACTCAAGTAAACAACACCAACATTGTACATGTTCTATTGAAAATATAGAACATTACACACAGCGCTCAAAAATCTATCAAAATGTTTCAGTACGACTTTGGTAAGCTATGAAGCCGCACTGCTTGATGAATTGTACTGTGCTTCAACATACGAGTATTATTATGGTGTTTATAAGGTAAGACATATTATCTGGAGTTTTGTTTTGCAATATTATGCAAAAGCAAATTGTCTTAACTTCTGGTACCTGCTGATCTGTACTTGGGATCTCCATAAGTGCTGAAAGATTGCGCGCTTCCGCCTTTGTAGTCTGTGCCGATAAGCACAGTCGATAAGCTTCTTTTTTTTCTCTATCTTCTTGTTATGGGACATTCATCCTCCACTGTTGCCATTTCTAATATAAATTAGTGTAAAGTTCTTACTCAGTAAACTCGTCATGAAAGCGCTAAAACATACCGGTGTAGTGAGTTTATATTATTCACCCAAGGAACTTTAGTTATTAGATAGTTCTGGTCAGACGGTTTTTCACGGGACACATTTCCTGCCTTGTTGTTGTTTCCGGATGAGAAGATGCTGCTCCGTTATTGATTTAAGTAAAGTCTGAATGTCATTAAAACAGTTAGCTCCATCTTTTGACACTTCTTCCACTCCCGTCCTTGCACGCTACACCACTACAACAAAGATGACGGGGAGAAGATGCTGTCTAAAGTGAGCCACGTAAATACGACCGCCCACAAAACGGCGCATCCGGAAGCGACTGTCAGAAATCTGTAAAACATAATCCATGTGACATTTTGAGCAAATAACCACCATTACATGTTATGTAGACCACAAGAAAGTGTTTTCATTTTAGAAAAAAATAAATAATAATATGGCTCCTTTAATGCGCCCTATAATCCAGTGCGCCTTATATATGAAAAAAGATTGAAAATAGACCATTCATCGGCAGTGCGCCTTATAATCCGGTGCGCCCTATGGCCCGGAAAATACGATATTCATTTTATTAATACATTTGAGTTTTTTGTTTCAGAAGATTCAATAAAATAATTGTTTTCTCCTCTTACTTTGGCATACTTGTTGCCCCCAGCAGCTTTCGTAGCTTCTGCCCTCCACCTTATTTCTGTAGTGGAGATTTACACACACATAGCAAAACATGGCTAATGCTAACACTAACAAGAGCGAGACATTTGTTCCAAAGAAAAGTGTTGTCAGTGGTTTGGTTTTGCGGCAACGGGCATGGAACAAATGACCGAACGCTGCAAAGTTTGTTACAAAAAGGCAGAAGCACAACAAATTTATTCCAGCGTCTATAACAGAAGCAGCCAATCCAGTGCGGGAAATGTCACTGTTTACGAGGCGAACAAGACCGTAACAACAAACAAACTCCCGCTAAAAGCAGTTTACATTTTTATTCACATAATTATTTTATTCCAGACAGAATTTTCCACTTTATTAATCTCAATGTTGGAGACTATTATTTATTGGCATTCGATGTGCAATGTGACATTTTTGTTTACAGAAGTATTTTATTCAAGACTGAAATATTGCTTCCCAGAGGAAGCTCTGACATTAGTTTTTTGAAAATGATTCCTTAAAAAGTACAATTTATTTCTGGTCTAAAAAGAACAACATTATTCAAATTAGATTTTTGCTAAGAATAAGATGCAGTGTATGTGGTGTCATTTCAAACTACTATTTTTTGATCAAATAAAACACAGGGTCCAGGGGGCCAGTTCTGGCCCGCCACTTCATTTTTTGTGGCCTGCGAAAGCCTGGAAAAAATGGTTTTCAATAAAATACTTTTGTATTATATTTTTTTAACTAAATGCATTTGTTCCTTCAATTTTGACAGAAAAAAATGCATATTTTAAACTTTAATAATATCTGATCATGCCAATTATATATTTATATACTGTATTGAAAAACTATTTTTTGTGAGATAAAAACCAATAGTTCAATATCTGCTTGTCACCTTTATTTATGATTTATAAATATAAAGTTATACATAAAAAAATCTAAAAATCAAATGCATATGCATTTCGATTAATCAGGATTAATCACAGGTTATTACCCGCATGCATAATGTAATTTAATTTTTTTTTAAACGGCCCTCTGAAAGCAGCCATTACTGCGATGTGGCCCTCAATGAAAATTAGTTTGACACCCCTGAAAAAAAAGACAGAATAGTTTTGAATTATTTGCCATTTGTACTCTTCTTTAAAAAAAGATAGGGAAAAAATTGGAAACAATCGAATATTTTTGAACAAATCTGGGATTCTTTCTTTCTAAACTTTCTTTCTATATATCGTCCAGGCCTTGGCGATATACTTCAAAATTGTATAAATTTGGCCGACGTTAAAGCTTTTAATGCTATCGTCTATGATGCATGTTGATGACACATTCTGGCTGTCTCACAAATGTACAATCCTCGTTAGCGGCTAATCATCCATAGCGGTTCTACTCGTATGTATTCTTCATTCATCACTCCAAGCAACGTTTGTAAGTATTACAATATATCTAAAACAAGTCCTACTTACTAAACCGTCACGTGTGATGTCTACCGTAGTGTTTCCATGCACATTTGTACGTGCTATCATAATCTATTGAAGCTAGCGTCGTTACATTAGCTAATATGCTAACACGTTTACGAGTGTCTGCGTTAGTATTATTATCTTACAATGGCATTATTTTTGTATTGTTTCACTTTCATGTCATCGTGGAGTTATTGAGTGTGTTTAGCTGAGTGGAGAGCAAGCTTCCGAAGCTAGTGGGTCCATGACCATGGCTTCTTTTTTGTTTGATTTTCCATTTTACTGCCGTGTTACATACACCGTTTGTAAACAATTAAGGTATGTAAATAAACATTTATAAAATCTTTCTGTGTAAATAATTTGTTTCACAACGTATATATCTGCGGCTTATAGTCCAGTGCAGCTAAAAAATGGAAAACATTTATTTTTATTCTAAAATTTAGTGGGTGCGGCTTATATACTGGTGCGCTCTATTGTGCGGAAAATACGGTAATCAATTTCTGACAGGGTCAATCAAAACGAGACACCATTATCTCAGTGATGCTTACATTATGTTTATATATTTCATATTGACACACAGTGGTAAAAATAGTTAACTACTATGGCATAAATCTATGATTTCTTCATACCAAGCCAATCAATAGTCTTCTCCAAGAAAAAAAAAACATTAGTTCGCAATAGATGTCTGACCTAGGCTTAAAAATTCACACATTTACCAGAAAAGTAATGAAGTGTATAATTATAGTGCTAGGAGAAATGTCTCTTTATGCCAAACGAATGCTATTATCAGTCTTCACTGTGATTGTAGAGACGCTCCTTGGTGCATCATCATATATATTATGTGTCAACTAGCTGGGTTAACTACCGCAGGATTGAGCTGGGAGATTCAGCCTTGGGATTCCGCAGTAACATGAAGTATTAGGCAGTAAAACATCCGACAGTCGGTCATTACGAGACACGCAGGAAGGCCAAGAATCAATCAGGTCCGGACTGCGTCCACTCTGACACACGGCTAACGTCTGCATGATGAAGAGCTTGGCTCTTCCTCTCAGTGTGGAGGAGGCAAAGTGGGCGAAATGAGACCTAATGACAGAATTGGGATTGTACGAAAGTGGCAGTGAGTTGTTACGTGCCACACATCGCCAGCAAAAACTTTTTCTGATGTTTTTCAACATTTTTTGCACAAATTGTACACACTTACTAATCAGGAGGGGTGCCCCAAAAATAGATTTTCGAATAAAAATCGTGATTCCATGAAAAAAAAAAAATCCTAATTTATTTTTTTAATTACAGAACCCAAAACCAGTGAAGTTGGCACGTTGTGTAATTCGTACATAAAAACAGAATACAATGATTTGCAAATCCTTTTCAATTTATATTCAATTGAATAGACTGCAAAGACAAGATATTTAATGTTCAAACGGAGAAACTTGTTTTTTTTTGCAAATAATCATTAACTTAGAATTTAATGGCAGCAACACATTGCAAAAAAGTTGGCACAAGGGCATTTTTACCACTGTGTTACATGGCCTTTCCTTTTAACAACACTCAGTAAACGTTTGGGAACTCAGGAGAACAATTTTTGAAGATTTTCAGGTGGAATTCTTTCCCATTCTTGCTTGATGTACAGCTTAAGTTGTTCAACAGTCCGGGGTCTCCGTTGTGGTATTTTAGGCTTCATATTGCGCTACACATATTTTAAATGGGAGACAGGTATGGACTACAGGCAGGCCAGTCTAGTACCCGCACTCTTTTACTATGAAGCCACGCTGTTGTAACACGTGGCTTGCCATTGTCTTTCTGAAATAAGCAGGGGCGTCCATCATGATAACATTGCTTGGATGGCAACATATGTTGCTCCAAAACTTGTATGTACCTTTCAGCATTAATGGTGCCTTCACAGATGTGTAAGTTACCCATGCCTTGGGCACTAATACACCCCCATACCATCACAGATGCTGGCTTTTGAACTTTGCGCCTATAACAATCTGGATGGTTCTTTTCCTTGTTGTTCCGGAGAACACAATGTCCACAGTTTCCCAAAAACAATTTGAAATGTGGACTCGTCAGACCACAGAACACTTTTCCACTTTGCATCAGTCCATCTTATAAACCCCGTTTCCATATGAGTTGGGAAATTGTGTTAGATGTAAATATAAACGGAAAATCATTTTCAACCCATATTCAATTGAATGCACTACAAAGACAAGATATTTGATGTTCAAATTTTTTTTGCAAATAATAATTAACTGAGAATTTCATGGCTGTAACACGTGCCAAAGTAGTTGGGAAAGGGCATGTACACCACTGTGTTACAACACCTTTTCTTTTAACAAAACTCAATGAACGATTGGGAACTGAGGAAACTAATTGTTGAAGCTTTGAAAGTGGAATTCTTTCCCATTCTTGTTTTATGTAGAGCTTCAGTCGTTCAACAGTCGGCTGTCGTATTTTACGCTTCATAATGCGCCACACATTTTCGATGGGAGACAGGTCTGGACTGCAGGTGGGCCAGGAAAGTACCCACACTCTTTTTTTACGAAGCCACGCTGTTGTAACACGTGCTGAATGTGGCTTGGCATTGTCTTGCTGAAATAAGCAGGGGCGTCCATGAAAAAGACGGTGCTTAGATGGCAGCATATGTTGTTCCAAAACCTGTATGTACCTTTCAACATTAATGGTGCCTTCACAGATGTGTAAGTTACCCATGCCTTGGGCACTAATGAAAAAAAAAAAGTTTATCAGTTTGAACATCAAATATGTTGTCTTTGTAGCATATTCAACTGAATATGGGTTGAAAATGATTTGCAAATCATTGTATTCCGTTTGTATTTACATCTAACACAATTTCCAACTCATATGGAAACGGGGTTTGTAGATGAGCTCGGGCCCAACGAAGCCGGCGGTGTTTCTGGGTGTTGTTGATAAATGACTTTCGCTTTGCATAGTAGAGTTTTAACTTACACTTACAGATGTAGCGACAAACTGTAGTTACAGACAGTGATTTTCTGAAGTGTTCCTGAGCCCTCGTGGTGATATCCTTTACACACTGATGTCGCTTTTTGATGCAGTAACGCCTGAGTGATCGAAGGTCCGTAAGATCATCGCTTGTGTTCAGTGAATTTTCCAGATTCTCTGAACCTTTTGTTGATATTACGGACCGTAAATGGTGAAATCCCTAAATTCCTTGCAATAGCTGGTTGAGACATGTTGTTCTTAAACTTTTCGACAATTTGCTCACGCATTTGTTCACAAAGTGGTGAACCTCGCCCCATCCTTCTTTGTGAATGACTGAGCATTTCACGGAAGCTGCTTTTATACCCAATCATGGCACCCACCTGTTCCCAATAAGCCTGTTCACCTGTGGGATGTTCCGAATAAGTGTTTGATGAGCATTCCTCAACTTTCTCAGTCTTTTTTGCCACTTGTGCCAGCTTTTTTGAAACATGTTGCAGGCATCAAATTCCAAATGAGCTAATATTTGCAAAAAATAACAAAGTTTTCCAGTTTGAATGTTAAATATTTTGATTTAGCAGTCTATTCAATTGAATATACGTTGAAAATGATTTGCAAATCATTGTATTTTGTTTTTATTTACGATTTACACAACGTGCCGACTGGTTTTGGGTTTTGTATTTGTTTTTGTTGCAAATCTGTCGTGTGCAGCCACTTTATTAAATGTTTGGGTATAATTTTATCAAACACAAGCATTCTTTTAAGTAGTTCATACATTTATCAGAGCTGTGTATCTATTTTATGTAAGAATGTAGTTAATCATAGAACTGGCACCCAATGTTATTAAAAAAAAGTATTGATTTTGAATCGATAATCGTTTTGAATTGAGGATCGATTCTGAATCGAATCGTTACCCTTAAGAATCTAATCGAATCGTGTGGTGCCCAAAGATTCACAGCCCTACTCATCAGTCACTTAAATTGAAGTGCCAGATTTTGTGGTAATTCAGATAAACACCCTTAAGTTAGGTGTTTTTGTAGAGAGCACTGAGCTGAGCCGTGTGAGAAATTTCAAGTTAATCTGATTTATGGGGTCAAATTTTGGGGTTTAATAATAGCACCACCACGTGGTGTATTAGTCAGAAAAATAATGGCTCATTACAGTGTTAATTTTGACAGCAGTTTTTAATTTAGTTTTGATGAAAATGTATTTTAGTTTTAGTCATATTTTAGTCATCAAAACTGATTTAGTCCACTAAAATTACAGTACATTTAGTCCGTTAGAATATAAAGTAGGATACATCTTTGAAGATGTCTTAAAACCACTTTTATGAAGATTATTGCAGAGCAGCTCAAAAACTAAATTCACAACAAGACCTGCACTTTATGAATATATAAAAAAGTACATCTCACACTAACCTTACTGCGTGTTATTATTTTAGCTACAATTAAGCATTTTTTCCAAATGTTGAATAATATCTGACTAAAATGGTCATATGAAGAAGCAATCTTGTTTCATTCTATATTGTGTCTAACTACGTTGAGTGTGCACAATTGGTATCTTGGTCACTGTCCTGAAAAAAATGAATTACTTGACAATCCTAATACATATATATATATTAGGGCTGCGAATCTTTGGGTGTCCCACGATTCGATTCAATATCGATTCTTGGGGTCACGGTTCGATTATAAATCGATTTTTTTCGATTCAACGCGATTCTCGATTCAAAAACAATATTTTTCCGATTCAAAACAATTCTCTATTTATTCAATACATAGGATTTCAGCAGGATCTACCCCAGTCTGCTGACGTGCAAGCAGAGTAGTAGTTTTTCGTAAAAAGCTTTTCTAATTGTAAAGGACAATGTTTTATCAACTGATTGCAATAATGTAAGTTTGTTTTAACTATTAAATGAACCAAAAATATGACTTATTTTATCTTTGTGAAAATATTGGACACAGTGTGTTGTCAAGCTTATGAGATGGGATGCAAGTGTAAGCCGCTGTGACACTATTGTTCTTTTTTTTCTTCTTTTTTTAAAAATAAATGTCTAATGATAGATGAGGGATTTTTAATCACTGCTATGTTGAAATTGTAACTAATATTGATACTGTTGTTGATAATATTCATTTTTGTTTCACTACTTTTGGATTGTTCTGTGTCGTGTTTGTCTCCTCTCAATTGCTCTGTTTATTGCTGAGTGTTGCTGGGTCGGGTTTGGTTTTGGAATTGGATTGCATTGTTATGGTATTGCTTTGTATTATTTTGTTGGATTGATTAATTAAAAAAAACTAATAAAAAATAAAATAAAATAAATTTAAAAAAATAAAAATCGATTTTTGAAAAATGAGAATCGATACTGAATCGTACAACGTGACAATCGCGATTTGAATTCGAATCGATTTTTTCCCACACCCCTAATATATATATATATAGCTGTCTGTCTTTGTGTGTTAACTTGAAAAATGACAAATCCAGTCTTTTGGATTGTCAAGTTGTGTAATTAATGACTGAACAGTGTGTCGAGGACATTGATTAAAGCACACTGTACAGGTATCTTGCTTATTAAATTGGCGGACAAGCTAGCCCGTGGTGTACTGTATAAGTAGTGGTAGAATGAGCGCTACCGTCTTTATTAGTAACAGTAATTCAGTACAGCAAGAGTATTTTCGAAATATTAGCTTCGGCCTATTTACTGTTGCGTAAATGTCTGGATGATTAAACCGAGTAAATCGAGCCACTTTTCTTTCTTCTAGTTACAGAAAACAACATTTATTGAGGTGTATAACAATACCATAGGGATGTAATAATATGAGAATTTCATATCACTGTTAATGTGACCAAAATTATCACGATTATCATTATTATTGCAGTATTATTGAATGTTCTTAAAAAGGTGTTTTTTAAATTGTACTTAAATAGCCACATTGTTAGAAACGTTCCCCTCTCTTCTATGCGTCATTTTACTCCCAACTCTGCTTCTTCTTTTTTTATTTTTGGCGGACGGCACCATGCGCAAATAACAGTAGTTCTGACGGCTTTAAGTTGACAGCACCACCTGTTGTTGTACAGTGGAAATTACGGGTGCTCTGAGTTCAAGTGTGTGGATCGCGTAAAGTGGAATATCACCGCCAAGTAGATTAATAATCCATTTTTACAGCGTGTCCCTCATAATTTTGACAAAATAATAGAATGATAAATGACACAATATGTTACTGCATACATCATCAGACAAACAAGGAGCCTTTGTTTGTTTACTTACCACTAAAAGACAAGCTGTCTGGTATGTTCATTATTTTATTTAAGGACAAAATTGTTCTTCGATTGCACTAAGAAACATATGTTTAATGTACCGTAAGATTTATTGTTAAAATAAAGCCAATAATGACATTTTTTGTGGTCCCCTTTATTTAGAAAAGTACCAAAAATTATCCAAAAGTATCGAAATACATTTTGGTACCGGTACCGGTATTAAAATATTGGTATCGGTACAACCCTACTCTACAGTCAAATACAACAGTTTATAGCGACAAAATATTTAAATAACCAATATATAGCACAGCTTATCAATTATCGTATCATTATGTTGATTATAAAATTAGTGCATAATATAATGTTTTATTGTTACATGCGTAGAATGCTTGCAGACTTGAATAACCTTTGTGTATAGAAAACTGCAGAGCCCACAAATACCATGTGTGTCTGCTTTATGTCTTCAACTCTCACATAGTGTACTACATGTCTTCTCATTCCTCTCATACTTTCTATTCCTCCCCCTGCTTCTTTCCCCATCCTCCCTCTTTCTCCGGCTTCAGTCGAGTATCTGATCACAGGCCCGGGAGACTGAGGGATAATGAGATTAGGTCTGTACATGTTTACACGTTCTGATTTGCGTCTTTCAGTCTGACCCACAATTTTCTTCTCCTGCTTTTTTTTTGCTTTTCAACCGCTCACTCCAGTGGTCTGTGCTCGTGCTGCGGCAGCGGCGCACATGTGGAGAAGACACGTTTTGTTACCCGCTGAACAAGCGATGCTTCAGTGTGGTTTAGGTTGCAGCGTTGCCGTGTCGGATCCAGTTGACGAGATGCACTCATGCATAATCTGTCAATTCCAATGTTTGATATGAGGTGGCTGTAGTACAAAACCCAAAACCAGAGAAGTTGGCACATTGTGTAATTCGTAAATAAAAACAAAATACAATGATTTGCAAATCCTTTTCAACTTATATTCAATTGAATAGACTTCAAAGACAATATATTTAATGTTCGAAATGAGAAACTTTATTTTTTTTTTGCAAATAATCATTAACTTAGAATTGAATGGCAGCAACACATTGCAAAAAAGTTTGCACAGGGGCATTTTTACCTCTTTGTTGCATGGCCTTTTCTTTTAACAACACTCAGTAAACGTTTGGGAACTGAGGAGACCAATTTATAACAGTTCGGATGGTTCTTTTCCTCTTTGGTCCGGAGGACACGACGTCCACAGTTTCCAAAAACAATTTTAAATGTGGACTCGTCAGGCAACAGAACACTTTTACACTTTGCATCAGTCCATCTTAGATGAGCTCGGGCCCAGTGAAGCCAGCTGCGTTTCTGGGTGTTGTTGATGAATGGCTTTGGCTTTGCATAGTAGAGTTTTAACTTGCACTTACAGATGTAGCGACCAACTCTAGTTACTGACAGTGGTATTCTGAAGTGTTCCTGAGCCCATGTTGTGATATCCTTCACACACTGATGTCACTTTTTGATGCAGTTCTGCCTGAGGGATCAAAGGGCACGGGCATTCAATGTTGGTTTTCAGCCTTGCTGCTTACGTGCAGTGATTTCTCCAGATTCTCTGAACCTTTTGATGATATTACAGACCTTAGATGGTGAAATCCCTAAATTCCTTGTAATAGCTGGTTGAGAAATGTTGTTCTTAAACAATTTGCTCAAGCATTTGTTGACAAAGTGGTGACTCTCGCTCCATCCTTGTTTGTGAATGACCGAGCATTTCATGGAAGCTGCGTTCATACCCAATCATGGCACCCACCTGTTCCCAATTAGCCTGTTCACCTGTGGGATGTTCCAAATAACTGTTTGATGAGCATTCCTCGACTTTCTCAGTCTTTTTGTTGCTACCTGTGCCAGCTTTTTTGAAACATGTTGCAGGCATCAAATTCCAAGTGCGTCACTTCCTGTCAATGAGAAAGGACGCAAAAGAGAAAGGCTCCGCTCTTGCTACCGGAGTTTTTTGTTAAATCTGAAGATTTTGACCACTGATTTGCGATCACAGCCACAGGAGAGTACCCTGACATCTTCAATGTGATTTTGGTCAGTTGAGAGGCACTGATACGCTGAAAGAAGGCGAGTTGGGAGAGCCAATAGACTCAAGCCAAAGGCACCTTGCCGCAGTTCAAAGCGGTTGCCTAGCAACCAAAAGCTACGGCGAGTTTACAGCTGTTTTAAAGTGATCCCGACGTCGCAGAGTGATATAAGTTGACAGGCTGACACCTCAAATTGATCTCTGAACGGCGCAAGATACGAAATTGTTGGAAAAAACAAGTTAAAGTGCCGCAAGTCGCTAAAGAAGCAACTGCCCTTAAGACACAAGCAAGAGGCAGTGACGTCAGTGACTGCCGCGATGCGAAAAGGTAAAGGAAAGATTGAAATCCCGAAACCTTCGGGGTCAGCTGTTACAGAACACAACTGGGAACAAGATTTGAGGTTGGACACAGGACATGATGGGAATCAAGAAGTGATACTACAAATACTTGAAGAAATGAAATAAGAAATGAAAAAAGAAATGAAAGAAATGAAAGAAGAAACGAAAAAAGAAATGAAAGAATTGAAAGAATATCTGAGAAAAGTAACAACAGAACACCAACAAGATGTGAAAAGTCTGCAGGAAAATATAGAAAATCTGCAATCTCAGAACAACAGAAGAAATAATGAAGCCACTGAAATGGGCATATGAATGAAGACCCTTCAAGAAGACAACAACATGTTGAGGAATATCATAGATGAAATGGATCAGGACAAACGAATGAATGATATCATCGTGACTGGGCACCGAATTAAACCAAGATCCTATGCGAAAGCTGTGAATAATGAAGGTGAACCAGATGCAATGGATATGATCTCAGCAGAACAGCAAGTGGTCAACTTTCTGAAATCAAAGGAAATTGAAATTGATATTAATACCATCGAAACATGCATCCCACTGAACGGAAGAAACAACAACGCCACTCCAGTCGTGCTCGTGAAACTCGTAAACAGAAAATCTAAAATGGCATTGCTGAGACAGGGAAAGAAGCTGAAGGGAACAAATGTGTACATGAAAGAGCATCTCACAAAACGCAATGCTAGAATCGCCAAGAAAGCACGCGACTTGAGAAGGCAGGGAAAAATCCAGGGAACTTGGAGCACCAACTGTAAAATCTACATCAAGCTGAATGGAGGTCCAGAAGCAAGAGTAATTGTTGTCCATGACATCAAGGACCTGGACAATTTTTAAAGTTTACACAACTACCAAAACAACGATCATAATGTACTCTGACAGAAAACAAACACCTAAATTCAGCATCGACACTACTATGTTCCAAGGGACGACTAAACAAGAGGACCTACATTCAGGATTGCATCCACCTACACTTATTGAGATTATTGAAACAACATCAAAGATTGTTGAACAAGAAAATATGGAACTAAAAAATGTCTGCAACAAAGATTACAAAAACCAGGATTTGGAAAATGATATAGATCCAGATACAATTTTTTTCTCCCACATCAGTAATAATTGTTTTTATTATACGGATGATCAATATAATAGCAACATTACATGCGATAACAAATTGTCAATTATTCATTTTAATAGCAGAAGCTTGTATGCAAACTACAACAACATTAAGAACTTTTTGGAACACATCAACGAACCATTCAAAGTGATTGCTGTCACAGAAACATGGATTGATGATAAAAAAGGAATAGATTTTGATCTGGAGGGATATGAACTAAACTACATCAACAGAACCAACAAAAATGGAGGAGGAGTAGCTGTGTACGTGATGAAGAACCTGAACTACAAAGTGGTAAAAAACATGTCATTTGCTATAGATAATATCTTAGAATGTATAACCATTGAAATATGTCAGGAAAAAAGCAAAAACATTTTCATCAGTTGTATATATAGATCACCTAAGTCAAGTATAGAAACATTTGAAGAATGGATCAAGGCTACTTACATGGATAATGGTCAAAGAATAATGTTCTTATGTGGTGACTTTAATATTGACTTATTGAACCCTAACAAGCAAAAGTCTATTGATGACTTCATTGATACAATGTACAGCATCAGTTTATATCCAAAAATCACAAAGCCAAGTAGAATCACAGCACACTGTGCCACGCTTATTGATAATATTTTTACCAATTCGTTTGACAATAACACTACAAGTGGTCTACTTATAACCGACGTTAGTGATCATCTGCCAGTTTTTACAATATATGATGGACACTACAAGAAGAACATGGAAGACAAAAGGACATTTCGAAGACTGTGCACAGAGAAGAGGATGACTGCTTTCAAAATTGAGCTACAAAAGCAAGATTGGGACAATGTGTACAATGAAAAAGAGGTTGATGAAGCATATGAACATTTCTTAAACAAGTTCATAATACTTTATGACAAATATTGTCCATGGATACAACTCAGTAATAAACAGAGAAAGAATAATCAACCATGGATGACAAAAGGATTAAAAAATGCTTGTAAGAAGAAGAATACACTATATAGAGAATTTATAGCACAAAGAGGCAGAAATTAAGTACAAAAAGTATAAAAACAAGTTAACAGACATACTACGATCATGTAGAAAATAATATTACAGTGAATTATTGGACAGGAACAAAAATAATACGAGAGCAACATGGGGCATCCTCAATAACATTATTAAAAATGGCACAAAGTGGGACTACCCTCAATACTTTTTAGAAGGAAATAAAAACAATGACAACATAAAGGAAGTAGTTGAAAGCTTCAATAATTATTTTGTAAATATTGGACCAAAATTGGAAGAAAGGATTCCAGACCCAGTTCCAATTGATGACTATAATGATACCATAGAGCGAAATCCCAACTCCATGTTCCTCAGTAATGTGACACAGGAGGAAATAGTTACAATCGTGAAAAAATGTAAATCTAAGACTTCAACTGATTGTAATGGAATTGATATGGAAATGATAAAAAAGGTTATAGAAGAGATCTCAGGACCATTAATGTATATTAGTAATCTATCATTTCAAACAGGCACATTCCCAAACATAATGAAAATAGCTAAAGTTGCACCAATTTATAAGACTGGAGATAAACATCAATTTACAAATTATAGACCTGTTTCTTTACTTCCACAATTTTCTAAAATCATTGAAAAACTGTTTAATAACAGATTAGAGAGTTTCATAAATAAAAATAGAATACTCGAAGAGAACCAATATGGATACAGAGCTAATGTCTGAACTTCAATGGCTTTAATTCAAATTACAGAAGAAATTACCAATGCAATAGACAGTAAAAAATGTGCAGCAGCAGTTTTTATGGATCTAACTAAAGCATTTGACACAATTAATCACAATATTTTAATCAAAAAACTAGAACGATCTGGCATCAGAGGGTTAGTCTTAAACTGGATAAGAAGTTATCTAACGAACAGGAAACAATACGTGAAGCTAGGCGAACACATGTCTACAACGCTAAATATATCCTGTGGTGTACCTCAGGGATCAATATTAGGACCTAAATTATTCAATCTCTGTATAAATGACATTTGTAAAGTTACAAAAGATTTAAAGTTAGTATTATTTGCAGATGATACAACAGCGTTTTGTTCAGGAGAGAACACACAGGAGATAATACAAATAATAACAGAAGAAATTAACAAATTAAAAAGATGGTTTGACAAAAACAGACTATCGTTGAATCTTAGTAAAACTAAAATAATGCTATTTGGTAATAGTAGAAGAGAAAGTCAAACACAAATACAAATAGAAAGAGTAAATTGAAAGAGTAAATGAAACCAAATTTCTAGGTATAATGATTGATGATAAATTGAACTGGAAATCTCACGTAAAAAATATACAACATAAAGTAGCAAGAAACACGTCAATAATGAATAAAGCAAAACATGTTCTAGACAAAAAATCACTTCATATTCTATACTGCTCACTAGTGTTACCATATCTGAGCTACTGTGTAGAAATATGGGGAAATAAATACAAAAGTACACTTCATTCATTAACGGTGTTACAAAAAAGATCAGTTAGAATAATACATAATGTTGGATATAGAGAACATACAAATCCTTTATTTATTCAATCAAAGATACTGAAATTCCACGACATAGTGAATTTGCAAACAGCTAAAATTATGCACAAAGCAAACTATAACCTGCTACCCAAGAATATACAACAATTCTTCTCAACAAAAGAGGAGAAATATAATCTTAGAGAAAAATGTAATTTAAAACATTTGTACGCACGTACAACACTTAAGACCTTCAGTATATCAATATGTGGAATTAAATTGTGGAATTGATTAAGCAAAGCAATCAAACAATGTACTAATATGATCCACTTCAAGAAACTCTTCAAACTTAAAGTGTTTACAAAGTACAAAGAAGAAGAACCATGACAAACATTTTCAATTTATTTCATCCATCCATTCATTCATTCTTAAAGTAATCTTACTTATCTCATCATATGAAATATGACTTTTTTCACCAATTATTATTACTAAATTCTTACTATTATTTATTTATTTATTTTTATTGTGATTACCTATGGAGTTTATTGTGAATAAATTGAGAACAGGAAGTGAATAAAAAAGTTTCAGCAACTGTTATGTAAAGAAAAGGGGTAGGATTAAATAAGCTCTGCTTCTTCCTACTCCTTTTCGAACATGTTGAAAAGAGAAACTGGAAATTGTGATGTATCATGTTGTATGCTTGCATGTTCGAAATAAACTCAAACTCAAACTCAAACTAAAATGAGTTAATATTTGCAAAAAATAATATTTTCTAGTTCGAACGTTAAGTATTTTGTCTTATTCAGTTGAATATAGGTTGGAAAGGATTAGCAAATCATTGTATTCTGTTTTTATTTTATGATTTACACAACGTGCCAACTTCACTGGTTTTGTACTTTTGGTACAGGATACATTGTACATTGTTGACGCTGTGCAATTAGAATGATTGCACCGACGAACAATCCTTTTTTTTGTCACTTGATACAGTAGTCTGAGAGATGCACACCTCCCACAGTTTGTACCCTGGGCCAATGTCTCTTTACCATAGACCATACCGAGAGAAACGCCAAGAAATATCGGTTTCTCAGCTGTGGTCCGTATGGGCCGCGGCGGCACTCATTTGTAATACATTTTTCCACCACTTGTGGCAGTAATGACAATATCAAACAAACAGAAGAAGTCATAGAGAAGTTTCCTAAGTGCAGAAATTGGTGAAGATGTATTTTCCTTTGCGCTTTCATTTTATTGCCAGTTTATTTAAGAAAATGTTTGAAAATGTGCAGAGGATTCTGGGAGATGTAGTTTATTTAAAGACCCAGCCGCAGGGTGTAAAGCGTAGGAAAAAAGTAGCGTACAGTATACCTCATCGGCATCGCAGTCTCGGAAGACCATTGATTTCCTGTGCCTCGGAGTCAGGTCTTGTCGCAGCGTCTCCTGTGGCTGTGTAGGCCAATTCGGGAGAGACATTCCCGGCCGCAGATGTCACATATCCAGACCGGTCCCATAGATGTTGCCGGTGTCGCAGAGCCCTGTTTCTTTCTCTTTGTCCTCTTAGCCTCATGGTGTTGGGCCAGGGTGGTTTCTGACTTGAGCAGCCCGCTGCAGAGTGCCTGCTGCTACTGAAGGCGGTCCTGGGCTGCATCTTCCCAGCTGTCTGGGCTGATGTCAAAAGACTTGAGGTCTTGTTTGCAGACGTCCTTGTAACGCAGCCGGGGTCGGCCAATCTGCCTCTTGCCAGTTGTGAGTTCAGCATAGAGGATGTCTTTTGGGATTTGCCCATCGTCCATCCGTCGGACATGGCCCAGCCAGCGGAGACGTCGCTGCCTCAGTAAGGACCACATGCTGGAAAGCTGTGCTCTTTCCAGGACTGAATGGTTTGTGATCCTGTCCCTCCAGGTGATGCCCAGTAGACGCTTAAGGCAGCGAAGATGGAAGATGTTTAGCCGCCGCTCTTGGTGGGAGTATAGGGTCCAGGTTTCACAGTATACCTATTCGTACAATATCTCACTTAAGTTTGTTTTCATGTAAAAATAAAACAAAAACTCATCAAGTTGTGGCGGTTTTTATTTTGCTGTGGCGGTGCGTCACGATCAAGTCCATGTTAGGGAAACCCTGCTGTATGCAACTAATTATTTTTCTTGGCCTTTGGCATAGTACACAAATAAAATTGAACACAACCCACATCACAACAACACAAAGAAAGATGAGGGAGAGAGAAAAATCATAAATAATACTATGAAATATTATGGAAATTGTTGGTGAATGTTACAAGCTATCAAACAAATTATGATGAAACAATGATTAATGATTAATTTGATTAAAACAAATCTTCAATTTATATTATGTTACATCAATTTGTTGTTTTCTGGGTGTAACTAATTGAAATAAAATCTCCACACATGGAGTACTTGAAATTTAATACGTGGACATAATTTCCACACGTCCGTGGCACATGAGCAATGATGTGTGGGTACTGGAATATGAGTGGCGGAAAACTGTGCAGTTTCTTTTCTGTTTTATTTATTTCTAAATAACGCACACATGTTAAAAGTGCGATGTTGATAATGTACATTTATTAGAAAAAAAGCATGAAGTTCATGGCAAGCAGAAACAACTTTATTTCAACTATTTTTCAACTATTTAAAAAAAAAAGAAATTGTGTGTTTATATGATTACTCGATTAATCAAACAAACTCAGTGCTAGATTAATCTATTACTAAACTAACATATTTTCCGGACTATAAGGTGCACTTAGAATTGGTTTTTTTTTCTCCCAAAACTCGACAGTGCGCCTTATAACGCGGTGCGCCTAATGCACGGAATAATTCTGGTTTTGCTTACTGACCTCGAAGCAATTTTATTTGGTACATGGTGTAATGATAAGTTTGACCAGTAGATGGCAGTCAAACATAAGAGATACGTGTGGACTGCACTATGATGGCAATATGACTCAAGTGAACAACACCAACATTTTATATGTTCCATTGCAAATATAAAACATTACACACGTCGCTCAAAAATCCATCAAAATGTTTTAGTATGACTTTGGTAAGCTATAAAGATGCCGGCTTGATGGATTGTCGGCACATTAAACATACGAGTATTATTATGGTGTGTGTATAAGGTAAGACATACTATCTGGCGTTTTGTTTCGCAATATTATGCAAAAGCAACTTTTCTTACCTTCTGCTACCTGCTGATCTGTATTTGGGATCTGCATAAGTCCTGAAAAATTGCGCACGCCTGCCTTTGTAGTCCGTGCGTACGCCAGGGTCGATAAGCATCTTTATTCTCTATCTTCTTGTTATGGGACATTCATCCTCCGTTCTTACTTATATCTGTCAGTAAACTTGCCATGAAAGTGCTAAAACATACCTGTGTAGTGAGTTTACATTATTCACCCAAGGAACTTCAGTTATTAGAGAGTTTCGGTCGGACGTTTTTTCACGGGACACATTTCCGGCCTTGTTGTTTCCGGATGAGGAGATGCTGCTCCGTTATTGATTTAAGTAGAGTCTGAATGTCATTAAAACAGTTAGCTCCATCTTTTGAGACTTCTTCCACGGCGCATCCGGAAACGACTGTCAGAAAGCGGCTTAAAGATGATCTGTAAAACATAAACTGTGCAACATTTTGACCAAAAAACCACCATTACATGTTAAGGAAGTGTTTTCAATTTAGAAAAAAATAAAAAATAATATGACTCCTTTAATGCACCCTATAATCCGGTGCGCCTTATATATGAAAAAAGATAAAAAAATAGACCATTCATCGGCAGTGCACCTTATAATCCGGTGCGCCCTATGGTCCGGAAAATACGGTACTCGATTAATCGAACAAACCAATTGATAGAATACTCTATTACTAATGTAATCGTTAGCTGCAGACTTACTGTTTATTAAACTAATACCAAGACTTACTATTTGTCTCATCAACAAGAAGCTGAGATTCTGAAAATAGAATTTCCTCCTTTGCAAAGCTCGACCTACATTGGATTAGTTTTGCTTCTTTTTTAAGTGAAGAATAATTAAGCGGCTCCTGCATTCCTTTATTTTTTTCTTTACTCAGCCCCCTGTGGAAGTGTGGAGACCCCCGGCCTTAAGCGACTGTTCACTGCAGTACAGGCTGGTCGTCGCCAAGCAGAGCTGATCTTGCAGCATGATTAGAGCTCAAAAGCAGCTCGTGCGAGCCAAGCGTTTATGACAGCTGACTACAACAAGCGCGCTCCCAAGCCGAGAGTCGCCGCTCGAGCAGAAAACATGAGCGCGGCGTTATGGAAGCGCGTTTTCAAAGCTGTGTTTGATTCCACATTCCTTTTAAAGGACTCGGGTATGTCATCTGTCACGAGGGTTCACTCGTATTAGCATGTTGTTGTTGCAATGCGTGTTGTTAGAGAGTGTGTGTGCAAAGTGCTTTCATCCTTTTGCTTGTTTCGGATTGACGCTTGCTTGATTGGATACATTAAAGATTAAAGATTAAAGTACCAATGATTGTCACACACACACTAGATGTGGTGAAATTTGTCCTCTGCATTTGACCCATCCCCTTGGGGAGCAGTGGGCAGCAGCGGCGCCGCGCCCGGGAATCATTTTGGTGATTTAACCCCCAACTCCAACCCTTGATGCTGAGTGCCAAGCAGGGAGGGAAACAGGTCCCATTTTTATAGTCTTTGGTATGACTCGGCTGGGATTTGAACTCCAACCTACCGATCTCAGGGCGGACACTCTAATACATTTAGCAGCCAAACTGGGCTGCTAAATGACATCTAGGGGTAAAGGCAGAGGGGGGCACACCTGGGACGCCAGATGTCGCCGTTGAGCCCTCCGGAGGTGTCGTGGGCCTATCAACGAAACACCAGTGAAGGAGGGTGCCCACCTGAAGACCCCAGTGAAGCTTTTGCCCCTAACCCACCACCCCCCACTCAACACTAACTGCTGATTAATCTGAGGGATTGTACTATCTAGTCCTATGAGCTCAACTAACATGAGGTTGTCAGGTACCTTCCCCGGTATTCTGTGTATTTTTTCATAAACCTTTCGTTGTTAGTCTCCCTCGGCAGATTTGTGTGTTAGACTAATTGATTTTGAAACCTATCTGACTCAAACGTTTTTTGGGTTGTTTTTTTACTTTTAATGAAAGCAGTTTTGTATTGAATTGTATCCCCAAATCCCTTTTAAACTCACCTGAATTAATGTCCATATACAAACCCCGTTTCCATATGAGTTGGGAAATTGTGTTAGATGTAAATATAAACGGAATACAATGATTTGCAAATCATTTTCAACCCATATTCAGTTGAATATGCTACAAAGACAACATATTTGATGTTCAAACTGATAAAAATTTTTTTTTTTTTGCAAATAATCATTAACTTTGGAATTTGATGCCAGCAACACGTGACAAAGAAGTTGGGAAAGGTGTCAATAAATACTGATAAAGTTGAGGAATGCTCATCAAACACTTATTTGGAAGATCCCACAGGTGAACAGGTAAATTGGGAACAGGTGGGTGCCATGATTGGGTATAAAAGTAGTATCCATGAAATGCTCAGTCATTCACAAACAAGGATGGGGCGAGGGTCACCACTTTGTCAACAAATGCATGAGCAAATTGTTGAACAGTTTAAGAAAAACCTTTCTCAACCAGCTTTTGCAAGGAATTTAGGGATTTCACCGTAATATCATCAAAGGGTTCAGAGAATCTGGAGAAATCACTGCACGTAAGCAGCTAAGCCTGTGACCTTCGATCCCTCAGGCTGTGGTGCATCAACAAGCGACATCAGTGTGTAAATGATATCACCACATGGGCTCAGGAACATCTGTAAGTGCAAACTAAAACTCTCCTATGCAAGGCGAAAACCGTTTATCAACAACACCCAGAAACGCCGTCGGCTTTGCTGGGCCTGAGCTCATCTAAGATGGACTGACACAAAGTGGAAAAGTGTTCTGTGGTCTGACGAGTCCACATTGCAAATAGTTTTTGGAAACTGTGGCCGTCGTGTCCTCCGGACCAAAGAGGAAAAGAACCATCCGGATTGTTATAGGCGCAAAGTTCAAAAGCCATGATGGTATGGGGGTGTATTAGTGCCCAAGACATGGGTAACTTACACATCTGTGAAGGCGCCATTGATGCTGAAATGTACATACAGGTTTTGGAGCAACATATGTTGCCATCCAAGCAACGTTACCATGGACGCCCCTGCTTATTTCAGCAAGACAATGCCAAGCCACATGTTACATCAACGTGGCTTCATAGTAAAAGAGTGCGTGTACTAGACTGGCCTGCCTGTAGTCCAGACCTGTCTCCCATTGAAAATGTGTGGCGCATTATGAAGCCTAAAATACCACAACGGAGACCCCCGGACTGTTGAACAACTTAAGATGTACATCAAGCAAGAATGGGAAATAATTCCACCTGAGAAGCTTAAAAAATGTGTCTCCTCAGTTCCCAAACATTTACTGAGTGTTGTTAAAAGGAAAGGCCATGTAACACAGTGGTGAACATGCCCTTTCCCAACTACATTGGCACGTGTTGCAGCCATGAAATTCTAAGTTAATTATTATTTGCAAAAAAAAAAAAAAGTTTATGAGTTTGAACATCAAATATGTTGTCTTTGTAGTGCATTCAACTGAATATGGGTTGAAAAGGATTTGCAAATCATTGTATTCCGTTTATATTTACATCTAACACAATTTCCCAACTCATATAGAAACGAGGTTTGTACTTTCATATTATAGGAAATGTTAAAGTCCCCACATTGTACTGTTTTTCGACAATTTTGAGTAATTTCCAGAGGTCTCACAACGAGTACTGTTTTTTTTGGTACTGGTTCCTGATTAGGTCAATCCATGAGGACCGTGAAGATTCTAGATATAATATACACTCAATGACAGCTAACGTAAGCTATTCAAATTGCTATTATTAGCTAACAACACCTAAAGCTAATGCATGTGTTACGTACGTATGTAATTACGTCAAATATGATTTGCCAGAGCGGCTAGGAGACCCCGAGATAAACGAGCGGTATACAATGGATTGATGGATGACCTAAAAGGACAGATAAAAAAATCAACTTTTTTTTTTTTACTCAGGACTACCCGCGGGCCGGATTTTGGACGCTTGCGTGCCGGAACTGGCACGCGGACCTTATTTTGGGGACCCCTGTGATAGAATATATACTCAATTACCACTAACGTAAGCTATCCAAATTGTTATTATTAGCTAGCAACACCTAAAGCTAATGCGCGTTCATGTGTTACGTACGTACGTAATTACATCAAATAGGATTTGCCAGAGCGGCTAGGAGACCCCGAGAGTAACAAGCGGGTAGAACATGGATTGATGGATGGGCTAAAAAGGACAGATTAAACAAATAATAATAAAAACATAATTGTTTTTTTTACTCGAGACTACCGGCGGGCCGGATTTTGGACGCTGGCGGGCCGTATCTAGCCCGCGGGCCATAGTTTGGGGACCTCTGTTCTAGACTAAGAATAATGCTATCAGTAATTTTTATCTAGCTTACCGACGTAATTATGACACCTCCCCCTCAGTTCAGCGTCACTGCTACACATTGAAGTCACCTTTCAATAATGACAAATAAGGAAGCAACCCCACACAAAGTTTGGAACACAATATTTCCTCCTCAAAAGTTCCTCAAAGTCACGCACGCTGCGTCAGTTTGAAGTGAACTCACTTTACTCACGACGAGTCACGACCGCTTTTTATCAACCGTCCTCCGAGTGATCCATTAATCCACAGGCCAGTATTAATCCACTCCAAAAAGTAAACAATTGAGGTAGTATAATAATGCATGAAGTTGCTTTGAAGCAAGATAGCATCCACTGTGACTGACAGGTCTCTGGTTGACGTCTGACGTCACTCCATTGTGCATGTCAACAAACACATCTTGCTTATTAAATGTGCTTCCATTCCTTCTGTCTCTTGACTACAAACTGTGCGATTGAGCGTTACACTTGGTCACTGAGTCTTTTTATTTTATTTATATAATACACACTACACACACATACATATGGAGCTGTCAACATTCGTATGTGTGGCTTCCAGTCCGTCACTCAAACACGTCTGTGTGCAACATAAACACAAATAATTAATATTGTTACAAAATACACACCCACATTACATGCTAAGTGATTGTATTGATTTATATGATCAATCAATCAATCAATCAATGTTTATTTATATAGCCCTAAATCACAAGTGTCTCAAAGGGCTGCACAAGCCACAACGACATCCACGATATATCCATGATATATTTGATATATTATGTAAAAGGTCTGTGTTTTGCACATGCATGTCATGTATAAATAATATTTCCAGCTGAGTGTAATTGTAATGAATAGAAATATAGTGATGGATCTGTGTGGTCTTTACAAGAAGATGACATAACTGCATTTCACCTTACACTGCACACATAGTTGACTAGTTTAGGACATAAGAAAACAGCTGTTTATAAAAGACTTCCTGCTCTGAGATGTTACAGTACATCATGTTGGAGGTGTGCTCATAGAAATGCTAATTAAAATGCACATCTTTATTTCCGGCAGCACGGTGGAAGAGGGGTTAGTGCGTCCGCCTCACAATACGAAGGTCCTGAGTAGTCGTGAGTTTAATCCCGGCCTCGAGATCTTTCTGTGTGGAGTTTGCATGTTCTCCCCGTGACTGCGTGGGTTCCCTCCGGGTACTCCGGCTTCTTCCCACCTCCAAAGACATGCACCTGGGGATAGGTTGATTGGCAACACTAAATTGGCCCTAGTGTGTGGATGTGAGTGTGAATGTTGTCTGTCTATCTGTGTTGGCCCTGCGATGAGGTGGCGACTTGTCCAGGGTGTACCCCGCCTTCCGCCCGATTGTAGCTGAGATAGGCTCCAGCGCCCCCCACGACCCCGAAGGGAATAAGCGGTAGAAAATGGATGGATGGATCTTTATTTCCACAAATTACATATAGTACCGATAAGAGTACTGATAAATACCGATATCAATAAGGGTATTGCACCCATAGAATCTAAACAATACCCATCCTTACCCAATAGTCTCTTGTGGAGTTTGTTGTTTGAATCTCACCTTGATGCAGGAGTTTAGACTCTTTAAAAGTGCTTACGACAACACAACCTTTTAGAGGTGTCTTTAGCTGTGACGCTAACGAGCTGTGTTTTTTATGAACTATAAAAAATGATAATTCCTAAAATGAATTAATATATTTTTAATTAAACTGTGTTATACATTTATTTTCTATATGATTACAATAATTTTTCAAGTATTTTCCCAAGTACACATCTCTAGATTTGCACATTTCCTGATCATATACAGTGAAGGACGTTGACACGAGGCTGCCGCTACACACGCTCCTGTCGGCTTAGTGCGTATGCAAACTTACCAGATTTGCACTGAAGGAATCCATCATAGAAACTGGACGAGGCAGTGCTGAGTATTTGTTTCCTAAGCAAGTATTTCCTGTCTGCTTCAGTATGCAAACAAGGCTGAAGGGGGTCTATATCTGTTTGTCAGCAAAGTCGCCTATTTGACGTTTCCAGAAACATTTTTCTATGCTGGACAATCTACAGCCGGTGTAATGTATTTAATGTGTGTGTGACGTGTTATTCTAGCTCACAGGACTATACAGAAGTATCAAACTGAGAGGAGGCTAATTGGGAACAGGTGGGTGCCATGTTGGGTATAAAAGCAGCATCCATGAAATGCTCAATCATTCACAAACAAGGATGGGGCGAGGGTCACCACTTTGTGTACAAATGCGTGAGCAAATTTTCCAACAGTTTAAGAACATTTCTCAACAAGCTATTGCAAGGAACTTAGGGATTTCACCATCTGTGGTCTGTAATATCATCAAAAGTTTCAGAGAATCTGGAGAAATCACGGCAAGATCAACATTGAATGCCCGTGACCTTCGATCTATCAGAAGGTACTGCTTCAAAAAGTGACATCTGCGTGTAAAGGATATCACCACATGGGCTCAGGAACACTTGAAAAAAACACTGTCAGTAACTACAGTTTTCACTACATCTGTAAGTGCAAGTTAAAACTCTACTATGCAAAGCGAAAGCCATTCATCCACAACACCCAGAAACGCAGCCGGCTTTGCTGGGCCCGAGCTCATCTAAGATGGACTGATGGAAAGTGGAAAAGTGTTCTGTGGTCTGACGAGACCACATTTCAAAATTTTTTGGGAAACTGTGGACGTCGTGTCCTCCGGACCAAACAGGAAAAGAACCATCCGGATTGTTCTAGGCGCAAAGTTTAAAAGCCAGCATCTGTGATGGTATGGGGGTGTATTAGTGCCCAAGGCATGGGTAACTTACATATCTGTGAAGGCACCATTAATGCTGAAAGGTACATAGAGGTTTTGGTGCAACATATGTTGCCATTGACAAAACGTCTTTTTAATGGACGCCCCTGCTTATTTCAGCAAGACAATGCCAAGCCACATTCTGCACGTGTTACAACTGTATAGTAATGCTCTGCCAAATGATGGGGGATTATATATACAAGCTCAAAAACATATTGTTTTGACAAAACGTATTGTGATCAAACTTTTATAGTCAAAGTATTGCACATTTATAGGAGCTTTTCCTGGAAGAAGATAGGTGCATGTACTTCACAAACCGTATTTTTTGGACCATAGGGCGCACCGGATGATAAGGCACACTGCCGATGAGCGGGTCTATTCAGGTCTATTTTCATACAAAAGGCGCATTAAAGGGGTCATACTATGATATTTATACATTTAAATATCTTCCTTGTAATGGTGTTTTTTTTGGTCCAAATGTTGCATAGATGATGTTTTACAGACCATCTTCAAGCCGCTTTCTGACCGTGTCTTCAGGATGAACTTGTTTTTAGCACCCCTACTAGGAGGTATTTGATAACATTTTTATGTGAATAATTCTCCTCTCTTTCTTGCTGTCCAAAAAGCGTTATTGTACATTTTATGCATTTTTTTTCTGAGAGTATCCTCACTTGCTTTGTCATTTTATTCCTCTAAAGCCCAAAACTGCTCGGTGTCCGTCAATATCACGGGCATGGCGCGTGGCTCCAGGCTGTCTACTGTGAAGCCAGAGGGTCGGAGAAGCAACGTGAGCACGATAAGAACGTCTCGGTCGGCCTTCTCTTGGCTCAGCGCACACTAACACCCTGTTTAAAGTCACATACACACCCCTTGCAGTTCACTTCAATCCTTGGGAAATCAAATCAAGCTTTCCTAAACGATCCAATCAAGGCCTAGATGTCGCCTTGTGATCTCTCCAAGTGGTGACGAGAACTTCTCTATTTTCCGGTCAAACGTAATTGTTATTCCAGCTGAAAAAAAACATGCATTGACAAACTCTGTGAGCACTTCAGCGTACAGACCCAAACTAGAGTCTCAGGTAAAAAAAAAAAGTATTTACTCACTCTACCAGGGATATTCAACTAAATTGTTTTGGAGGCTACATTTCCAGAAAGCTAAGGACCGGGGGACCGGACTTCTCCCTTCGGTCCATGTACGTTGCGGTCATTCGTTTTTCCTTTGGAATAGAAAAATAATGACATAAATCCATTTCCCCTGTTTTTTGGTTTGATAATAAAAAACGAAAAACAGATCGTTATCCATTATCCATAATCTATTATCCGAATGTGTTAATGTGTTTTAAAATCAGAAATATTCTAGCGATTTTATCCCCAAACATGTCTTCCTCCTTAAGCGTTAGCCTTTTGTTTCCTTTAAAAAGGATATAACTGGTTGAACCCGTTTCTCAGTAGGAATTGTTACGGTCCGTGTACTTCCCGTTCATTCGATTTCGAATTCTCCAATGCAAATCAAAAAACACATTTTGGGCCATGTTTTCTATTTTTATTTCTGAAACAACTGGACAACTATTTAATGACACTTTTTTAAAACGACAATAGGAATCCTGCTGAACGAAGGTGTTACCGTTATGCTAAAAACATGCTAAACGCGAAGGAAAAGCTAAAATACTGCAATTTGTCAGCACACAGATAAACACGTATTTTTGCATTTTGGATTAATTTTTTTTAGATTTTTGTGTTTATCTGGAAAAATAAAAATCCATAATAAGAAAACAGCACAAAATCCAATTTTATGCCAATATTTTTATGAAAAGCAACAATTTTTTGTTTGTTTTAAAATATGCCATATATAATGAAAATCGAAAAAAGGCCTTTCAGAATTTTTTGATTTTCGTTTCAGAATTGGAACTAGAATGAATGGAAGGTACACAGACCCAGTCCGTGTACAAATCAAAAAACAAAGTTGGGGCCGTTTTTCGATTGTTACTATATATGGCAGATTTGAAAACAAACAAAAAAAGGGTTGATTCTCATGAAAATATTGCCATAAAATTGGATTTTGTGCTGTTTTTCTTTTATAGATTTTTATTTTTCCAGATAAACACAATAATCGAGTTCATGCTAATCCAGAATGCAAAAAGGCATGTTTATCTGTGTGATGACAAATTGAACCGGAAGCAGTATTTTAGCTTTTCCTTTGCGTTTAGCATGTTTTTTTTTAGCATGACAGTAAGAACTTTGTTGAGCAGGAGTCCTATTGTCCTTTTAAAAAAGTGTCATTAAGCACAGTACAATTCATCAAGCGGTGCGGCTTCATAGCTTACCAAAGTCGTACTAAAACGTACGGAATCATTTTGGTTGTGCTTACCGACCTCAAAGCTATTTTATATGGTACATGTTGAAATGATAAGTGTGACCAGTGTGATGGCAGTCACACATAAGAGATACGTGTAGACTAGAGATGCGCGGTCTGCGGACACACCCGCGGAGTCCGCGGGTAATCCGCGGGTCGGGCGGATGAATGACGGAAAAAATAGATTTTAAATAGATTCGGGCGGGTGGCGGTTGAACCAATTCGGAAATATATATACATAATAAATGTATAAAGAGAATCCTATGCGTCCCAGCAACAATTGAGTGCCGCAAGTGAGCGCTCCTTCAGTGCAGCAGGGCGCATTTTAGAGGCCAGGCGCTCTCGCCTGAATCCTGGCACTGTAGATGCCATTTTATTCCTGCATAGTGCTAAAAAAAAAAAGTAAGTAGACATACGGTTGGATATGTTAAACGAATTAGTCTACGTTACTTAGGCTATACCAAATAAGCCCATGTCTAACGTATATTGAGTTCGGTCAGCTGAATAATTGTAATGGTTACGTGTTGTTTGGGCGCACTACAATGCAAAGGAATTAAGGCAATTGCGTTGTTTATTGTGTTTTTTTTTCTATTGGAGATATACTACTGTGTGTTAATTATTTGGCCTCGCTTTAAAGTGAAGCGCATCTCCGATTGGCTACAATGTAAGGCTATTTAGCCTGCTTTGTTCGTCGCGACCATCTATTTTCATTATAATTCAATTATTATTATTTATTTAATTTATTTTTGTTTAAATAGGGATGACATACATATATTATTTAACCTCACTAATGCCTTGCATCGTCTATAAAAGATATATAACAACAGGCTGGTGGCGGGTGGGTGTGGTTTTGATAAAATGTTGGTTCGGGTGGATGGCGGGTGGATGACGACTTTTGTGATGCGGTTGCGGATGAAATAATTGCCTATCCGCGCCTCTCTAGTGTAGACTGCAATATGATGGCAGTCATACATAAGAGATACGTGCAGACTGCAATATGACTCAAGTAAACAACACCATCATTTTATATGTTCCATTGAAAATATAGAACAAAAATCTACAAAGTTTAGTACGACTTGGTAAGTTATGAAGCCGCACCGCTTGGTAAGTTATGAAGCCGCACCGCTGGGATTGTACTGTGCTTCAACATACGAGTATTATTATGGTGGTGTCTAAGGTAAGACATATTATCTGGCAATTTGTTTCGCAATATTATGCAAAAGCAACTTTTATTACATTCTGGTACCTGTTGACTGTATGTGGGATCTGCATAAGTCCTGAAAAATTGTGCGCGTCCGCCTTTGCCTAGATTCTTCTTTTTCTCTATCTTCTTGTTATGGGACATTCATCCTCCACTGTTGCCATTTCTTATATAAAGTAGTGTAAAGATTAGGGGTGTAACGGTATGTGTATTTGTATTGAATCGTTTCGTTAACTTCACACACTTCCTTCCACAACCACACACATAGACCTCTTACGTCACAGCACTACGGCAACTCTGGAGGGACAAAACTCCTCCTCCTTACCTAACAGTCTCCGGTAACTTGGGACACCCTGAACTGTTTGTTACATAAGCAGCGACCGGGCTACGATAGACTGACCATACGTCCTCTTTTCACCGGACATGTCCTCTTTTGCGGGGCTGTCCCACAGCTAATGTTTTAAAGGCCCACGGCACTTTCTAAAAATACTATTAAAATAAACAATAAACAAAAACATAACAAAAGTGAATATAAAAAAGCTTGAAGGTTAAATGTAATTTAGAAAAAGTTGCAATGTTGACTAATAAAACAAAGCTGTTTTTTCTTTTTCTTTTAAACTATCATTGCTTAAAACATAATATTGAATCAAAATCAAAGTTATTTTAAATTATTGACCTATCCAAGGATCTGATTACTTCACATCAAATATTCAACTAAGAAAAATATTTTTGGTGGAAGATTTTGCAAATTTGGTAAATAAATAATCAAAAATTTTATACTTTGTTGTTTTCTTACTGTACCGAAAATTAACCGAACTGTGACCTCTAAGCCGAGGTACGTACAGAACCAACATTTTTGTGTACCGTTACACCCCTAGTAAAGATTGTACTTATATCTGTCAGTAAACTCGCCATGAAAGCGCTTAAACATACCGGTGTAGTGAGTTTACATTATTCACCCAAGGAGCATTATTATTAGAGAGTTCCAGTCGAACAGGTTTTCATTGGACACATTGCCGTTGTTATTGCACTAGTGAGCCACGGATGAGAAGATGCTGCTTCGTTATTGATTTAAGTAAAGTCTGAATGTCATTAAACCAGTTAGCTCCATCTTTTGACACTTCTTCCACTCCCATCCTTGCACGCTACACTGCTACAACAAAGATGACGGGGTGAAGACGCTGTCGAAGGTGAGCCAAGTAAATAAGACCGCCCACAAAACGGCGCATCCTGAAGCAACTGTCAGAAAGCGACTTGGAAATGATCTGTAAAATATAATCTAGGCAACATTTTGACCAAATAACCACCATTACATGTTATGTAGACCAGTCATTTTCAACCAGTGTGCCGCGGCACACTAGTGTGCCGTGAGAGATCGTCAGGTGTGCCGTGAGAAATTATTTAATACCTCCTAATTAACCATTGTCGGGTGTCCGTGCTATAATAAAGTGCGGCAGATAATGTAATACTCATCTATTTCAGTAGGTGGCAGCAGAGGGCGATAAATACCTGTAAAGACAATCGAGTTAGCGCTGCGCATCACGTGACAGTGACAGTTTGGGATCGCAGCAAAAGGAGGCGAGCAAGTGACAGTGATGGAGAAGTTTTTGAGAAGGGAAAATGCAAATGCCGAACAGGGTCCTGGACAAAATTCTGACCCAGATGAAGGCTCTAGTATGAGTGGTCTACAAAATAAAAAAAGACTGTGAGCTCGAGGCAATAAAGCGAAAGCTATCTTCCATTTGGATTGACTTTCACCGGGGATGCGACAGCACCGACTCCGCAGTGCTTGGTGTGTGGTGAGAAGCTATCCAATAGCGCCATGGTGCCAAGCAAGCTTAAACGCCATCTCCAAACGAAACACCCCGATGGACTATTTTGTACGCTTACGTACAAATAATGAGAAACAGGCAACTTTTCTCAGAAAAACCACAAAGGTAAACAAGAGAGCCCTCAAAGCTTGCTACCTTGTTGTTGAAGTCGTAGCTAAATCAAAAAAGTCCCACACTGTGGCAGAAACATTAATACTGCGAGCTTGTAAAGCCATTGTAATAGTAGTGAGTATAAATACATTTAGAAAACTATATTATTAACTATATGTATTATATACTGTGTTAGAGTGTCATTTTGGTTGGTGGTGTGCCGCAGGATTTTGTAAATGCAAAAAGTGTGCCGCGGCTTAAAAAAGGTTGAAAATCACTGATGTAGACCACAAGGAAGTGTTTTCAATTCAGAAAAAAATGTATAATAGTATGACCACTTTAATGCGCCTTATAATCCGGTGCACTTTCTGTATGAAAATAGACCTGAATAGACCCGCTCATTGGCAGTGCGCCTTTTAATATTGTTAATTGGATCTTTTTATTAACCAGAAGTAACACAAACTGCCATTGCTAAGCTAACACACACAAGCGTGCTGCTGCTCTCTGGGCGCCGATGTCACACGTCACTTGGCAACAGGCACCACCTTTTAAAGGCATACACACACGCTCTGCTCGAATATGAAACGTCTTTCAACTGCATATGCTTGATGTTTTTATTTTTATTTTTTTCCCCCCAAAGTAAGGGATTAATTACTTCCTCTAGTAATTATTACATTTATGAAAGAGTACTTCTGTTAGCAATTCAATTACTTTTTTTCGGCAACGGAACGAGTATCTTTTTGAAAGTAATTTTCCAAACACTGATCATGCCATTTATGATAAAATAAAAAGAAGCACAGTGGAGTAACATTGCTAAAGTAGTCGCTCTGCACACCACCAATATGTGTGAATAAAAAAGCCTGCGTTTATCCACCTGACTTACTGAAAATATAGTCTATTTTATTCAGAGAAGTATTGTATTCAAGTTTTAAGTTTGCACTTTACTAACCTCAAGATGTTGGAGATAAGTATTTGTTTTAACACGCAATGTTATATTTTTGTTAACAGAAGTATTTTATTCAAAACAAAAGTATTTCCTCCCAAAATTAAGTTCTTTGAAAATTATTCCATGAAAAGTAAAATTTATATTCGGTCTAAGAAACAAAAACATTATTCAAGTTACAATTTTGCAAGTGTAAGGCGCTGTATGTGCAGTGTCAGTTTTTGATAAAATAATAGAAACAAAAATGTTTGGAGTTAACTCTGTCATTTGTATTCATTGATTTTTTTTAAAGGGGAACAGCCCTTTTTTGGGAAATGTTGCCTATTGCGTACACAATCATCATGAAATACATGACAATGGATGTATTTTTATTAATGCATTCTAACTAGTAAATAAATGCGATCACAAGTCTGCTTACAATGGAGCCTATAGAAACCGCTGTAATCCGCCTATAAAGCCCTTAAAAAAACAGCCAAACACCTTCATCGAGGTTGTATATACTTGCTGCAAGTATATAAACAATACAGTAACGGGCACATTTATAATAACATTTAATATTTACGTAATTTGTTCATTTTAAGCACATACGGCGCATTCATTTCAACATCGCATCACTATGTTTACTTTTTTTTCAACAACATGACTGATTATTACTCACTGCAGACTTCATGAGAGCCAAAACACATAATAAAACCTCACTTGCTGTACAATGTCTGCTGTCATTAGAATGCCGACTGCTCAGATGTTCATATATTCCCGTTTAGATGAAGAATGACTCATAATCCTTGCGTAGAAAAAGCTTCTTTTTGTATTGACTCGCCATTCCCGGGTCTAAATTGGCTGTCAATGTGTGCTTGTCTGATTATGTCTTCATCCTTTTACCATCCAGGTGAGAGGCATGATTTATGAGCTGCATTAAAGTCTAACTAACAAGGAAACGAGGAAGCAGCTGATCAGTCAATCATGTCAACAGTGGCACACAAGCTCGTGATCATGGCGCTATATTTATAGGACTATTGTCCGTCTGCGTTAGCGCTTATAATAACAATATCAATAATACTTAATATTTGTCACGACCAGAACTGGACTCTGAACACAGATGCAGGATTTGAGAAACAGTTGTTTATTCTCACAAGGGGGGGGGGGGTCCAAAAACGGGAGAAACAAAACAGGCTATCAAAACAGATCTGACCTGACCACTAAACTAACAAAAATATCAACAACTCAAAACGCTTCGGCTATGGAGGGAAAAAGGGACTAAGAACAAAAACTACCAAATACAACAAAAGGCGCTCCAACGGAGGTGATGCTAGGAAGCTAATCTTACCTGAGAAAACTTACAAACCAAAATACTCCCGTGGATCCAAAAGGTACACAAAACGTGGCTATGGCTGAAGACAAGACTGTGGCAAAGGAACGCTGGAGGTACGCACATGAAGATATGAAACACTCTGGCACAGGACAGAAGGAGTATGAGACATTTATACACATGAGGGAGGGTGACACAGGTGAGCGCAATCAGGCAATCAGGAAAGACGTCAGACCAGTGAAACAGGAGGAAGGGCAAGTGACCTGAAACGAGAGGGAGAGTCAGCATTTTAAAATAAAACAGGAAATGACAAAACAACATGAAACCAGACAAAACCCAGGCCAGACTTCACCTAGGTGTGACAATATTCAAGTCACCGAATGGAGTATTGATGATGCTTTTTGAATGGTTATTTATTGAGTTTTATGGGCGGAATGGAGGACTTCCCATTGGGTCAACTTTTATTTATATGTATTTATGAGTTAGAATGAATTTTAAAAAAGTAGGGAAGAAAATCATGTATCTAATTGTTTGGTGAAAAAATTGGAGATTTTATTTTTGGGCCTACCTTCCCCTTAAGGAGGCTCCAGCTGACACAGGAGTTGCACGGTGGTGAGTACGGTGTTAGCAGGCATGGCTGCACAGAAGCAAACTTCAGTCTGCTCCGACTGTATTTCAGCCTTCATTAGTTGCCGGTTTGCTGCTGCAGTCCCTGCCCACCAGAGGTTATTACCTTGCCCGTATTTTAGGTGTTTCCTCAGCGGCTGGGATTTATCCTAAATCATTGTGTCGTGTCAACAAACATTATTCAAGTTTAGAATTTACTGAGGTTGGAGTTGCTCAAGTTTAGGGTGGCTGGCTGATGAGCTCCAACATAAGATCAGAGGGTAGGTCCAGCTTGCTAGCATTACTCCTTTTGGGGAGAATATCTGAATAATTAATTACCTTTGGAAATAATATAATTTTTACAGTGGTACCTCAGTTTTCATACGCCCCGTTTTTGAATAAGGCTGCAAAATAACCCACCACAGAACCAAATAAAGTTGTAGCATACAGTAATAGTGTACCGTATTTTTCGGACCATAGGGCATACCGGATTAAAAGGCGCACTGCCAATGAGCGGGTCTATTCAGGTATTTTGTCATACAAAAGGCGCACCAGATTATAAGGCGCATTAAAGGGATCATATTATGATTTTTTTCTAAAATGAAAACACTTCCTTGTGGTCTTCATAATATGTAATGGTGGTTCTTTGGTCAAAATGTTGCATAGATTATGTTTTCAGAATCAGAATAGTTTTATTGCCATTGTTTGAGAACGGGTTCACAAACTAGGAATTTTTCCTGGTGCAATCGTGCAACATAAAACACATATAACACATATTTGGTAATAAAAAAGAGCTGTAACTGAGCTATCAGATCATGTTATAGACTTAGAAGGAATTCAAGGAATTCAAGGAGCTACTGTTAGGAGTTATTGTTCATTTGCCTGATGGCCGAGGGGAAAAAACTGTTCAGGTGGCGGGAGGTGTGGGTCTGGATGGACCGTCGTCTCCTGCCTGAGGGGAGACAGGAGAATAGTGTGTGTCCAGGGTGAGAAGAGTTAGCTGTGATCCGACCCACACCCCTCCTGGTCCTGGAGGAGAACAAGTCCTGGAGGGATGGGAGCTTGCAGCCAATCACCTTCTCAGCAGCATGTACGATGCGCTGCAGTCTATGCTTATCCTGGACTGTGGCGCCGGGGAACCACACTGTGTTGGAGGAGGTCAGGATGGACTCTATGATGGCTGAGTAAAACTGCGCCAGCATCTCGGTCGGCACCTTAAGTTTCCTCAGCTGCCGCAGGAAGTACATCCTCTGCTGCACCTTCTTGATGAGGGAGCTGATGGTCGGCTCCCACTTGAGGTCTTGGGTGATGGTGGTGCCCAAGAAACGGAAGGAGTCCACAATGGGGATGGGGGTGGAAGAGTCAATCAGGGTGAGGGGGGATGGTGGGGCTGTGACTTTCCTGAAGTCCATGATCATCTCCACTGTTTTCTGGGCGTTCAGCTCCAGGTTGTTGAGGCTGCATCCGGACGTCAGCCGGTCCACCTCTCTCCTGTAGGCGGACTCATCGCCATCCGAGATGAGCCCGATGAGGGTGGTGTCATCCGCAAACTTGAGCAGTTTTACGGATTGGTGACTGGAGGTGCAGCAGTTTGTATACAGGGAGAAGAGCCAGGGGGAGAGTACACAGCCCTGAGGAGTACCAGTGTTCGTGGTTCGACTGTCCGAGACAATCTTCCCCAGCCGCACGTGCTGTCTTCGGTCTGTCAGGAAGTCATTGATCCAACTGCAGAGGGAGTCGGGCACGCTGAGCTGGTAGAGCTTGTCTCGTAGCAGCCCAGGGAGGATGGTGTTGAAGGCAGAGCTGAAGTCCACAAACAGGATCCTAGCGTAGGTTCCTGGGGAGTCCAGATGCTCCAGGATGAAGTGGAGGGCCAGGTTCACTGCATCATCCACAGACCTGTTGGCTCTATAGGCGAACTGCAGTGGGTCCAGGAGGGGGGCGGTGATGTCCTTGAGGTGGGGCAGGCAGGACCAAGTGCTCAAAGGACTTCATGACCACAGACGTCAGCGCGACCGGCCTGTAGTAATTTAGTCCTGTAATCCGTGCTTTCTTGGGGACAGGGACAATGGTGGACGTCTTAAAGCAGGATGGCACGCGGCATAGCTCCAGAGAGGTGTTAAAAATGTCAGTGAAGACAGGAGCCAGCTGATCCGCACAGTGTCTGAGAGTGGAGGGGGAGACACCATCCGGCCCGGGGGCCTTCCGCGTATTCAGCTTCAAGAACTGCCGGCATACAACCTCTTCTTGGATGGAGAGTGCCTTTACAGTCCTATGATGTTCTTGGAGTCCTGTGATGTCCTTGGAGTCCTTTAACTCCTTTAATGAAATGCTGGCATTGGTGGGGAGGGTGATGGTGGGGGGAGCAGGGCTTTGATGAGCTGAAAGCCGTTCACGACGACAGTAATGTGTGTTGAGGCCCTGAGCGAGAGTCCGGTCATTCAGGGCCTGGGGGGTTTTGGGCTTAAGGCGTAAGGGCCCTTAGACCTCTCCAAACGGCCGCAGAATCATTGGAGCGGAACTGTTCCTGTAGACAGTTAGAGTACATAGATTTAGCTTTCTCCACTTCCCTGTTGAAGTGGTACTTCGCTTCTCTGTATGTACTCCGGTCCCCGCTTCTCCACGCAGCCTCCTTCTTCTTGCGCAGCTGTCGGAGCTTGGGTGTGAACCAGGGCTTGTCGTTGTTATAATAAACCCTGGTGCGCGTTGGAATGATGCGCGCCTCATTGAACTGTATGTATGAGGTCACAGAATCCGTGTACTCGTCCAGATTGTCCGTGGCCGCTCCAATTTCCTCCCAGTCTGTCGTCTCCCAACAAGCACGCAACTCGTCCACAGACTCGGCGGTGAAATACTTAATGGTCCTCATAACAGGTTTAGCCAGTTTCAGTCTCTGTCTGTATGAAGGGATTAAGTGCACCATCACGTTATCTGATAGTCCAAGAGCAGCGCGCGGGACTGCATGAAAAGCCTTGCTCAATGTAGTGTAGCAGTGATCCAGAGTGTTCTCCTCTCTGGCCGGGCATTTAATAAACTGTCTATACTTTGGTAATTCCTGGCTCAAATTTCCCTTGTTAAAGTCACCGAGCACGATAACAAGAGAGTCAGGAAAAGACCGTTCCACATGTAAGATCTGTCTTGCAAGCGCGCGCTGAGCGTCACGCACCTCCGCGCCGGGCGGGATGTAAACAGCCACCAGAATGAATGAAACAATCTCACGCGGTGAGTAAAAGGGCTTAGGGACGGCGTGGCGAAGTTGGTAGAGTGGCCGTGCTGGTTACAGGGTTTCAATCCCCACCTTCCACCATCCTAGTCACGTCCGTTGTGTCCTTGGGCAAGACACTTCACCCTTGCTCCTGATGGCTGCTGGTTAGCGCCTTGCATGGCAGCTCCCGCCATCAGTGTGTGAATGTGTGTGTGAATGGATGAATGTGGAAATACTGTCAAAGCGCTTTGAGTACCTTGAAGGTAGAAAAGCGCTATATAAGTATAACCCATTTATTTATCATTTACAGTGGATGAAGATATATTCCAGAGAAGTGGAGCAGTGTTTGGAAATCACTGTCACATCTGTACACCAGCAGTTGTTGACAAAGAAGCAGACTCCACCGCCTCTTTTTTTGCCGGAGAGCGTCGCGTCTCTGTCTGCGCGGAGAAGATGAAAGCCATCCAGTTGCACCGCGCTGTCAGGGACACTTGCGCTCAGCCATGTCATGTTTTACAGACCATTTTCAAGTAGATTTCTGAGCGTCTCTTCAGGATGCGCCGTTTTGTGGGCGGTCTTATTTACGTGGCTCACCTTTGACAGCGTGCAAGGACGGTAGTCGAAGAAGTGTCAAAAGATGTCGCTAACTGTTTAAATGACATTCAGACTTTACTTAATAACGGAGCAGCATCTCCTCATCCGTGGCTCAATAATGCAACATCAACACCGGAAAAGTGTCCCGTGAAAAACCGTCCGACCGGAACCCTCTAATAACTAAAGTTCCGTGGGTGAATTATGTAAACTCACTACAGTTTTTAGCGCTTTGATAGCTAGTCTACTGACAGATATAAGTAAGAACTTTACCCTACTTTATTTTACAAATGGCAACAGTGGAGGATGAATGTCCCATAAGAAGGTAGATAAAAAGAAGAAGCTTATGACTACGGACTACAATTGAGGATGCGCACACATTTTCAGGACTTATGCAGATCCCAAACACACATCAGCAGGTACCAGAAGGTAAGAGAAGTTGGTTTTGCATAACATTGCGAAACAAAACACCAGATAATGTCTGCTAATAGGTGCCATTTTGCGGTCCTTATACACGCACCATAATAATACTTGTATGTAGGGATGATGTTCGTTAAGAAATTATCGAGTTCGAGCCCATTATCGAATCCTCTTATCGAACCGATTCCTTATCGAATCTCTTATCGAATCCAGATAGGTTGTTGTGTGTGCACTGAGTTACAAAAGCCATAGATGTTATATGACTGGGCTGGCACACTGTTTATATGGAGGAAAAGCGGATGTGACTGAGGACAGACAGCATGCGGCCGTTATAGGGTGAAGGTTTCAGGTGAGAGAAGAGGCTAAAGGCACACCCCCAGTGAACATATAGTGCTGCTATGTTCGTTGTAAATACAAAAATTGCCGACAATCACATCACCGACATGGACGAGGTGCCGCTCACTTTCGACATCCCGGTGAAGCACACTGGAGAAGAGGGGATCAGCACGGTAGCGAATCGATACGCACAACGAGGCAAGAGAAGTCGGCTTTAACTGTTGTGCTAACTTGCTATGCTAATGGACAACGAGACTGACTTTGAAAATGAGGAGAGGGAATCTGGCGTGTTTGATGGAGAACTTGCCCAGCTGTTCATTTCGGACACAGAAGATGAGGACTTTGATGGATTTGTGGATGAGGATTGATCAAAAAATAATGTGAGTACATTGATAAATACTTCAATAAAGTACAACCCAACTCAGCTTTGCTCCTGCTGCCTTTTTAAAACAGCGTCCATGCATGCTAGCGTATGTTTTAAGATAGTGTAAGTTTAACCCTGCCTGCGCCCAAAAATATGCTGTGCCTTATTTATGCGTTAAATACAGAAATAGCACCCGTAACTGACATGGCACCTTTTAATACGGTGCACCCTATGGTCGCGAAAATACGGTATAGTGGCTTCGATAACGGGAACAGGTTCTCAAAAAGGGATTCGAATCCATGGAATCGGTTCTTTTCTTATTGAACAAACGGGAGAACCGGTTTCGAACATCATCCCTACTCGTATGTTTAATGCGTCGACAATCCATCAAGCGGTGCGGCTTCATAGCTTACTGAATTCAGTCATACTAAAAACATTGTGTCAGATTTTTGTAGCGCAGTGTCAATCAAAACCGTGTTTGTAAAAGTCAAATTAATACATTACTCATATAGTAATGTATTAGATTAGATTCCGGTTCAGCAAAGCACTTCCGGAGAAATGAAAGGCCATGACATCTGTATGTGTGGATTTAGTGTTTTCCATAGACAGTTTGTGCTGAAGCCTGATCTGTGTTTTAGTGGTTTCTTGTGCACACACCTGCTGACACGAGTCCTGCACATGTTGCTGGAGGCTGCCTGTATCGACCTAATGTGATTATCACATTGCATGCATTGGAACTGCTATTGATAAGAGAGAAATGTCCGGTATTTGACATGTGCAGTCGTGGGATCTTTTAGCGGTAAAACAGTTGGACAAAATAACTCCCCCGCTTCTGTTCTTTTTTTGAACTTTTGCCATGCAGTGTTTTGTGGTCCTTAATGTAAGGAGGGAGGGTTACGTGGAAAATCATCCATGGCAAACCTTTTTCCTCAAGATTTCCGATAATAATTTAAAGGGGAACTGCACGTTTTGGGGGGAATTTTGCCTATCATTGACAGTTCTTATGTAAGACAAGCACTTTTTGTGCATTCCAATTTGTAAATAAATGAAATCAAAAGTCCGCTGACAAGGTAGCCTACGGAAGTCGCTCTATTCTGCCTCTAAAGCGCTCTAAAAAAACATCCAAAAAATTCCATCACGGTTTTATGTACATGTTATATACAGTATGTAAGGTAATAACGGGCATATTTATACTAACATTCAGTGATGGGCGGTAAAGAGCTACATGTAGCTAAGCTATGTAGCTTAACCACATTTTCCAGGAGCTTGGCGGTAGCTTTGCTACTATTTTAAAGAGTAGCTTTTCCTGTAGATTAGCTACTTTCAGACCTATGTAGCTTACATCAAAGCTACAAAAAGAGAAAATGTGTTTTCAGCACCTTGAGTTGTTGTTAGTTTCTGTTGCCATGACTGCAGCTTGCTCACACCTGCCTCTGGTTAGTGTTCGGGACGCGCACCTGTTGCCCGGGTGCTAATCAGAGGGCTATTTAATCTATGCGCTGGCCTCACTCGGCCTGGCTTGCTAATTTGCTTATATGCAACAGTTAACGACTACTTCGATTCCTGCTAGCTTTCACAAAATGCTATTTTTGCTTGCTAGCTCCCACGCTAGTCCCTTTGTTTTTGTCTTCCGTGCTATGAGCACGTTTTTGTTGTTCCTGTCTGATTTATTTGCTTAAATACATCATTTTCCTATCTGCACGCTGTGTCCGAAGCCGTCTGCATCCCTGGGAGAACAACCACGCACCACGATGCGACCAGGTCGTCACACGAAGACCTCCATGAAAAATAAAAACAAAGGACCCAGATTTCCCTCGCCTGGACGCGGGTCACCGGGGCCCCCCTCTGGATCCAGGCCCGGAGGTGGGGCACGATGGCGAGCGCCTGTTGGCCAGGCCTGTCCCCATGGGCCCCGGCCGGGCACAGCCCGAAGAGGCAACATGGGTCCCCCCTCCAATGGGCTCACCACCCATAGCAGGGGTCATAGAGGTCGGGTGCGATGTGAGCTGGGCGGAAGCCGAAGGCAGGGCACTTGGCGGTCGGATCCTCGGCTACAGAAGCTAGCTCTTGGGACGTGGAATGTCACCTCACTGGGGGGGAAGGAGCCTGAGCTAGTGCGCGAGGTGGAGAAGTTCGGGCTAGATAAAGTCAGACTCACTTCGACGCACAGCAAGGGCTCTGGAACCAGTTCTCTCGAGAGGGGCTGGACTTTCTTCCACTCTGGCGTTGCCGGCAGTGAGAGGCGACGGTCTGGGGTGGCAATTCTTGTTGACCCCCGGCTCAGAGCCTGCATGTTGGAGTTCAACCCGGTGGACGAGATGGTAGCTTCCCTCCGCCTTCGGGTGGGGGGACGGGACCTGACTGTGGTTTGCGCTTACGCGCCAAACCGCAGCTAAGAGTACCCACCCTTTTTGGATTCACTCGAGGGAGTACTTGAGAGTGCTCCCCCGGGTGATTCCCTCGTTCTACTGGGGGCTTTCAACGCTCATGTTGGCAGCGACAGTGAAACCTAGAGAGGTGTGATTGGGAAGAATGGCCGCCCGGATCTGAACCCGAGCGGTGTTTTGTTATTGGACTTTTGTGCCCGTCACAGATTGTCCATAACGAACACCATGTTCAAACATAAGGGTGTCCATATGTGCACTTGGCACCAGGACACCCATGATCAAATTTGTAGTTGTGTCATCGGATTTGCGGCCTCATGTTTTGGACACTCGGGTGAAGAGAGGGGCGGAGCTTTCTACCAATCACCACCTAGTGGTGAGTTGGCTGCGATGGTGGGGGAGGATGCCGGACAGACCTGGCAGGCCCAAACGCATTGTGAGGGTTTGCTGGGAACGTCTGGCAGAGTCTTCTGTCAGAGAGAGTTTCAATTCCCACCTCCGGAAAAACTTTGAACATGTCACGAGGGAGGTGCTGGACATTGAGTCCGAATGGACCATGTTCTGCGCCTCTATTGTCGAGGCGGCTGATTGGAGATGTGGCCGCAAGGTAGTTGGTGCCTGTCGTGGCGGTAATCCTAGAACCCGTTGGTGGACACCGGCGGTGAGGAATGCCGTCAAGCTGAAGAAAGAGTCCTATCGGGTTCTTTTGGCTCATAGGACTCTTGAGGCAGCGGACAGGTACAGACAGGCCAAGTGGTGTACGGCTTCGGCGGTCGCGGAGGCAAAAACTCGGACATGGGAGGAGTTCGGGGAAGCCATGGCAAACGACTTCCGGATGGCTTCGAAGCGATTCTGGACCACCATCCGCCGCCTCAGGAAGGGGAAGCAGTGCACTATCAACACCATGTATGGTGAGGATGGTGTTCTGCTGACCTCGACTGTGGATGTTGTGGATCGGTGGAGGGAATACTTCGAAGACCTCCTCAATCCCACCAACACGTCTTCCTATGAGGAAGCAGTGCCTGGGGAATCTGTGGTGGGCTCTCCTATTTCTGGGGCTGAGGTTGCTGAGGTAGTTAAAAAGCTCCTTGGTGGCAAGGCCCCGGGGGTGAATGAGATCCACCCAGAGTTCCTTAAGGCTCTGGATGCTGTGGGGCTGTCTTGGTTGACAAGACTCTGCAGCATCGCGTGGACATCGGGGGCGGTACCTCTGGATTTACAGACCGGGGTGGTGGTTCCTCTCTTTAAGAAGGGGAACCGGAGGGTGTGTTCCAACTATCGTGGGATCACACTCCTCAGCCTTCCCGGTAAGGTCTATTCAGGTGTACAGGAGAGGAGGCTACGCCGGATAGTCGAACCTCGGATTCAGGAGGAACAGTGTGGTTTTCGTCCTGGTCGTGGAACTGTGGACGAGCTCTATACTCTCGGCAGGGTCCTTGAGGGTGCATGGGAGTTTGCCCAACCAGTCTACATGTGCTTTGTGGACTTGGAGAAGGCATTCGACAGTGTCCCTCGGGAAGTCCTGTGGGGAGTGCTCAGAAAGTATGGGGTATCGGACTGTCTGATTGTGGCGGTCCGATCCCTGTATGATCAGTGTCAGAGCTTGGTCCGCATTGCCGGCAGTAAGTCGGACACGTTTCCAGTGAGGGTTGGACTCCGCCAAGGCTGCCCTTTGTCACTGATTCTGTTCATAACTTTTATGGACATAATTTCTAGGCGCAGTCAGGGCGTTGAGGGGATCTGGTTTGGTGGCTGCAGGATTAGGTCTCTGCTTTCTGCAGATGAAGTGGTCCTGATGGCTTCATCTGGCCAGGATCTTCAGCTCTTACTGGATCGATTCGCAGCTGAGTGTGAAGCGACTGGGATGAGAATCGGCACCTCCAAGTCCGAGTCCATGGTTCTCGCCCGGAAAAGGGTGGAGTGCCATCTCCGGGTTGCGGAGGAGACCCTGCCCCAAGTAGAGGAGTTCAAGTACCTCGGAGTCTTGTTCACGAGTGAGGGAAGGGTGGATCGTGAGATCGACAGGCGGATCGGTGCGGCGTCTTCAGTAATGCGGACGCTGTATCGATCCGTTGTGGTGAAGAAGGAGCTGAGCTGGAAGGCAAAGCTCTCAATTTACCGGTCGATCTATGTTCCCATCCTCACCTATGGTCATGAGCTTTGGGTTGTGACCGAAAGGACAAGATCACGGGTACAAGCGGCCGAAATGAGTTTCCTCCGCCGGGTGGCGGGGCTCTCCCTTAGAGATAGGGTGAGAAGCTCTGCCATCCGGGAGGGTCTCAAAGTAAAGCCGCTGCTCCTCCACATCGAGAGGAGCCAAATGAGGTGGTTCGGGCATCTGGTCAGGATGCCACCCGAACGCCTCCCTAGGGAGGTGTTTAGGGCACGTCCGACCGGTAGGAGGCCACGGGGAAGACCCAGGACACTTTGGGAAGACTATGTCTCCCGGCTGGCCTGGGAACGCCTCGGGATCCCCCGGGAAGAGCTGGATGAAGTGGCTTGGGAGAGGGAAGTCTGGGCTTCCCTGCTTAGGCTGCTGCCCCCGCGACCCAACATCGGATAAGCGGAAGAAGATGGATGGATGGATGGAGTCACACTTGGCTAAGGTTAGGGCAAAATGTTACGGACTGGCCAATCAGGGGCAAGATAAGGCGGGTCATCGAAACTAGGAAGCAAAATCTCTACTAAGCAAAATCAGAGACAGAGGGACGCTTCAAGCTGACCACTCCAAAAAAAAAATACTTGAAAATGGCAGAAGAATTCTCCCCCGCGGATTTAATTTTCGTTTAGTGATGAAGACGACATCCAGGAAACCCACAATAATGCGTGTTCTTGGCCATATTTAGACAAATGTATGCTTTTAGAGAAAACAATGTCCAAAACAAATTTAGGAACACGTATTAAGGTGAGTTGAGTTCATGAAAAGTTTTACTGCACATAACCATTACCAACTGCTCCCAAACAACACACAAGTCATTGTTTTTTTGTCAAGATATAGATAGATGCTTTTACTGTAGGTAGAGAAAATTAATAACATAATAGGGGTGGGCCAAAGAAAAGGCACACTAAAATAAATACATACAGTGGGGTGTGGAGACCCTTAGAGGTAGTTGCAGGGCATCCCCAGCTAAATGACAGATAGTTAATAATATATGTACACTCTCAGTTACATGAACATTGATATTATACATGTGGGCCCATAGATTGAAATGTTGTTAAATGTATCTTTGATGTAGCTAGCTATTTTTGCCGTGTAGCTTGCTACAATTCCCCGGGGATTGTTTCCCCTGTAGCTTAGCTACATTTAATCGAGAGTAACTTGTAGTTTATCTTACTACATTTTCCAAGAAGCTTGCCCATCACTGCTAACATACTAATATTTACTGTACGTATTTTGTTCATTTTAAGCATACGCGGCACATTCATTGCAAAGTTCGCTTTTTCCTTCGACAACATCCCTGATTATTACTCATTGCAGACTTCATGAGACACGACAAACATAATGAAACATCACTTACTGTACAATGTCTGCTGTCATTAGGATGCCGACCGCGAGGATGTTTTTATATTCCTGTTTAGATGAGGAATGACTCGTAATCCTCGCGACATAGAAAAGGAGGTGGAACCGAGCGCAGACCAAGCAACTTTTTGTGTCTTTCGGGTCTAAATTGGAATGCCAAAAGTTGACCAACTCGTCAGATTATGTCCTCCTGTCCTCATCCTTCTACTATCATGGTGAGAGGCATGATTTATGATATAAAATAAACTTTCACAAGCTCCCAAGCAAGAAAGCAGCTCAATAACAGATGATGCCAACATAGCCACACAAGCTAGTTAGCTTCCTCTGATCATGACGCCGCTATAAATAGTTTGTCTTTGTTAGCGCTTATAATAACAATATCACTAATACTTGTTATATCCATCCATGCATTTTCTACCGCTTGTCCCTTTTGGGGTCGCGGGGGATGCTGGAGCCTATCTCAGCTGCATTCGGGCGAAAGGCGGGGTACACCCTGGACAAGTCGCCACCTCATCACAGGGCCAACACAGATAGACAGACAACATTCACACTCACATTCACACACTAGGGCCAATTTAGTGTTGCCAATCAACCTATCCCCAGGTGCATGTCTTTGGAGGTGGGAGGAAGCCGGAGTACCCGGAGGGAACCCAAGCAGTCACGGTTAGAACATGCAAACTCCACACAGAAAGATCCCGAGCCCGGGATTGAACTCAGGACTACTCAGGATCTTCATTTATTCAAGTCACAAAATGTAAATGGAGTATTGATGATGCTTTTTGAATGGTTATTTATTGAGTTTTATGGGCGGAATAGAGGACTCGCCAATTACGTTTATTTACGAGTTAGAATGCATTAAAATAAAGTACATCTGTCGTCTTGTCTTTCATAATGATTGTGAACAATAGGCATCCATCCATCCATCCATCTTCTTCCGCTTATCCGAGGTCGGGTCGCGGGGGAAGCAGCTTAAGCAGGGAAGCCCTGACTTTCCTCTCCCCTGCCACGTCGTCCAGCTCTTCCCGGGGTATCCCGAGGCGTTCCCAGGCCAGCCGGGAGACATAGTCTCCCCAACGTGTCCTGGGTCTTCCCCGTAGCCTCCTACCGGTTGAACGTGCCCTAAACACCTCCCTAGGGAGGTTTTCGGGTGGCATCCTGACCAGATGCCCGAACCACCTCATCTGGCTCCTCTCGATGTGGAGGAGCAGCGGCTTTACTTTGAGCTCCCCCCGGATGGCAGAGCTTCTCACCCTATCTCTAAGGGAGAGCCCCGCCACCCGGCGGAGGAAACTCATTTCGGGCCGCTTGTACCTGTGATCTTGTCCTTTCGGTCATAACCCAAAGCTCATGACCATAGGTGAGGATGGGAAGGTAGATCGACCGGTAAATTGAGAGCTTTGCCTTCCGGCTCAGCTCCTTCTTCACCACAACGGATCGATACAGCGTCCGCATTACTGAAGACGCCGCACCGATCCGCCTGTCGATCTCACGATCCACTCTTCCCTCACTTGTGAACAAGACTCCTAGGTACTTCCACTCCTCCACTTGGGGCAGGGTCTCCTCCCCAACACGGAGATGGCATTCCACCCTTTTCCGGGCGAGAACCGTGGACTCGGACTTGGAGGTGCTGATCCTCATCCCAGTCGCTTAACACTCGGCTGTGAACCGATCCAGTGAGAGCTGAAGATGTATGTATATATATATATATATATATATATATATATATATATATATATATATATATATATATATATATATAGGCCAGGTTAATGTGGTTTAACCGTTATACACTACTCAATACCGGGGTAGAGCGGAATATACTGTACCTTAGTCAGGAAAAATCACAGAGTCTATTTGGCCCCACTATGGACTGGAACCTCACACTATGATCTAAATCCACTCGACGTCCATTGCACCGGTCGCCCGGGGATGTGGGATCTGAGCGGAGGATGTCACTGTGGCTTGTGCAGCCCTTTGAGACACTTGTGATTTAGGGCTATATAAATAAACTTTGATTGATTTATTAAACAGTTTTCTTTTAAGTAATTAAAAAATATATCAGAGCTGTTTGTCTATTTATGGAGGAATGTATTTAATCGTATAAGTGGCATCCAATGTTAGTAAAAAGGCATTGATTTTTAATCGGGAATCGATTTTGAATCAAGAATCAATTCTCAATCGAATCGTGTGGTGCCCAAAGATTCCCAGTTATTCCTAGTTATTGCTCACCACATGACATCACTGTTGCTTAATTAAAGCAACTATCAGATTATTAAATGCCCACAAGGGATAGGATAGACTGAGTTTATTTATCAGACATTAGGGTCTATACGTGGTTGCAGTGCTGCCTCAAAAAGTCAAACTTAAAGCAGGAGGGAAACATTGAAGAAGTCAAAGACATAAAAAGAGCACAAAGCTACAAAAGTCAAATGAAAAAACAAAAATGAGCAATGAATAATTCATATTGTGCACAAATTATTACACCGTGCATAGACAACCAACAAAACAAAAACGCCACCTCAACTCCCACATGAGTTGGAAATAAACTCAGTTGCATTCATGGTTTTGGAACTATGTTGAACTGTATTGTCCTTATTAAATGACATTCTACCAATTATAAGCCACTTTTGCTCAGATGTATCACCATCATGCATATCTGTGATTATTCCAATTGCTGCCTTAAGCCTTTTTGTGTCTTTGCACCGGATTTGTCGCTTTTATTGCCCAGAGTTGCATCATTCTGCACAGTGAAACAAACTCGAAAGAGCGTTAGTGCGTTCCGTCATCAAACCTGGAAAACGGCACTGAGTGATTGAGGGACGGTGGCCTAGTTCCAAGTCGTGGAGGTGACTGCGCTGACGTTTACTTTTGTGTTACCGTCTGCTTCAGATGACCCAAATCACTAGAGGTGCGCTTCAAGTGACAGATTGAATGTCACTTTAAGTTGGCTGTAAGTGAGACAGGTTTGCTTGCTATCGTTTCTACTCATCTTGTAGTGCATGACTGCACGGGCAAGTACTGTGTATTGTCTTCCCCTGGCTATTAGGTTCCACGCCTGACCATGGTAAACACCTGCTCAGTGGCCTAGTGGTTAGAGTGTCCGCCCTGAGATCGGTAGGTCGTGAGTTCAAACCCGAGCCATACCAAAGACTGTAAAAATGGGACCCAAATCCCCGCTTGACACTCAGCATAAAGGGTTGGAATTAGGGGTTAAATCACCAAAAATTATTCCCGGGCACTGCTCACCTCCCCTCACCTCCCAGGGGGTGATCAAGGGTGATGGGTCAAATGCAGAGAATAATTTTGCCACACCGAGTGTGTGTTTGACAATCATGGGTACTTTAACTTTAACATTTGAGTCGTATCATTATGAATAAATTTACAAAACCCAAAACCAGTGAAGTTGACACGTTGTGTAAATTGTAAATAAAAACAGAATACAATGATTTGTAAATCCTTTTCAACCGATATCATGTATTGTTGTTAATAGAGGTAAATTATTGGTATTATTCATTATCAAGAGCGCTATTTCTATTGGTATTTTTATTGCTCCATTTGTAGTGTAATAATGCTCATTGTCGTTTCTGTATTATTTATTTCACTAACTGCATCTTTGTTATCACTTTCACCATCATATTTTTACATATCGTATTTGCTGATGTTGCTCTATTGTTGTTGCTGTTGTTGTTATTGTTGTGTTTGCTGTTGTTGTTTTTGTCTCTCTGTCTTATCCCCCTCTTGTCCCCACAATTTTCCCCTCTGTCTTCCTTTTTTTCTCTTTCCATCCCCTCCTGCTCCGGCCCGGCTGCACCAAATAATAATATAAATACATTGAATAAACTCAAATACAAATAAGGCAACAAGAGAAGTATCCCACACTTCTCTTTTGTAAAGTAAATTTGTACAACCGATATGGGCATCTACATCAACAATATGATTTGCCTGAGAAGTTGGACAGGACAAGAAGAAAAAAAGCAAAAAAAAAGCATTGTATTTGTTTTGTATAATATTGGTTGGGAAATTACCAAAATTCAATGGTCAAATCAACGTCAGAACCTGTCATTGATTAAACGTTGTCAAAAAGCATGTTGTTTCAACGTTGTATTTGTGTTGTACAATATTGGTTGGAAAATTACCAAATTTCAATGTCAAATCAACGTCACAAACCGACATTGATTAAACGTCGTCAAAAAGCATATTGTTTCAACGTTGTATTTGTGTTGTAGAATATTGGTTGGGAAATTACCAAAATTAAACGGTGAAATCAACATCAGAACCCAACATTGACTAAACGTCATCAAAAAGCACGTTGTTTCAATGTTGTATTTGTGTTGTAGAATATTGGTTGGGAAATGACCAAAATTCAATCATCAAATCAATGTCAGAACCTGACATTGATTAAACGTTGTCAAAGAGCATGTTGTTTCAACATTATCTTTGAGTTGCTCAACATCAGGACCTAATTCAACAAGTTCTTAACGTTTTTTTAACGTCTTGTGTCTGCTGGGCAAGACATATGCTGCACTTTAATATGTCTAACACATACTTTAACATTTAATTTAACACTTAATTAAGGAGAAAATAATGTAGAAAATGCTTTTTTTTCTTATCTTTTTTTGTCAGTGAAGCCTCAATATTTAAAGCACAGTGTGATGATACACAGCTTTTTTTTAAAAAAACACGATGTCTTTATATATTTCTTGGAATTAATGTTTCTTTTTTATTTATTTAATAATATTATTTTACAAAACTACAAAAAAGAAAACTTAAAGCAGCTAATTAAATAATGGTTTGGTCCCCTCCAGGCATTGTAATCTTCCCAATTCATTTGGCCGTGGTTTGTTGTTCCATTATTTTGGATTCAAGTTCAAAGGAACCATTGATAACTTTCTACAATGGCGTTAAACATGTTGTTGCCGTCCCAATCCCATTACTCGCGTAAGACTGGGTTTTTGCCCCTGACCACCATTGAAACAATAAACGGTAAAAAGACGCCACTCCTGTCCCTCACACACATTATTATTATATAGGTTTATTTGAAATAGGGACAGATACAAAAACATAGACATCTGAAACAGTTATCCGATGCATGCATCACAGTGTTTGTAGCCAAAGCTAATTTACAACACTTGTCCCCAACAACAACAACAACAACAACAACATAGATCCAACATCATTAAAATAGGAAAATAAAAAATAGAGTGAGTTGATAATAATGATAATAGTAATAACACAGACAAAGTGCAAACTAGATAAAAGCCAATAATAATAATAATAACACAGACAAAGTGCAGACTAGATAAAAACCAATTAGTAAAAATGAGTAAAAACTAAACATGGGAACACGATTGTTGCTCAACTAGCCATAATTTTGTTTGTTTTTTGAAAGTGACAAGTGCAGGTATACTTTTCAAAGTGTCCGGTAAAGAGTTCCATAGTTGTGGTCCTTTTATTGAAAAGGCAGTCTGGGCAAAAGATGTTCTACGGAATGGAACACAACAGTTGCCTTTTGACACTGCTCGGGTGGTAGATCTGGTACCACTTTGCAGTCTTGTAATTGCCTTGCAGAGCAATTGGGGAGCAGAGTTATGCAAGCATTTAAAAACCAGTTTGACTGTGTGTAACAAAATAAAATTGGTAAAACTTAAAATATTGTATTTGGTTAAAATTTGGCAATGATGATATCGTATACTCTTCTTGTCTAGAACTTTCAAGGTGCGGTTATAAAGACACTCAATGGTCTTGATTGATGACTGGTGTGCCTGGGACCATGTGGTTAAGCCATAAGATATGTGTGACAGAATCATTGCATTCATAAAAGTAAAAGCACAGCTAAGAGTTAAGCAGTGTCTTATAATCTTAAAACAGCCTAGGTTTGCCTTCAGGGTTTTACACATCTTCTTAATGTGACTTTTAAAATTCAGCTGATAGTCTATGATTATGCCCAAATATTTGACTTCAGGTACTTGTTCAATGACCTCCTCATTAATTTTTATATTCAGGTTTGTTTGAGGTAGCTTTTTTATGGAGAAGCAGACAGAGTTAGTCTTTTTAGTGTTTAGGGTTAAACAGGATGACTCCAGCCAAGATGCTATTTTGTCTAATTGAGCATTTAACTTCTCAGCAACTAGAGTACAGGTCTTACCTGATGTATATACCACTGTGTCATCCGCATACATCTGTAAATCTATATCTGTGCATACATCTGGTAGGTCATTGATGTATAGACTGAATAGTATAGGTCCCAAGACACTACCCTGAGGTATCCCTGTTTCTATTTTGCGGAAGGAAGATCTCACATTATTAATGGTGACACATTGTTCACGGCCCTTTAGATATGACTCAAACCAGGACAATGACTGTTTGGATAAATTGAATTTAGTTAGTTTTGAAATTAAAATGTCATGATTGACTGTATCAAATGCTTTTTTTAAGTCTAGAAATACTGCACCGACCACCTGTCCTTTGTCAAGAGAATGTTTGATCCTTTCAGTTAAAAAACAAGTGGCAGATTCTGTAGAATGGTTATGTCTGAATCCGAATTGTAGGGGAGTCAAATAGTGATTTGTCTCAAGGTGGTGCATTAGTTGTTCCGAAACAATCTTCTCCAGGACTTTAGATAAAACTGGAAGAAGGCTGATAGGTCTATAGTTAGATGTCATTCCAGCATCACCAGATTTTAAAAGTGGTATTACCTGTGCAGTTTTCCATCCATCTGGGAATTGCCCAGTTTTAATGGAAATATTAATAAGATGGGTAAGAGGCTGTATAAGGATGCCGCTATATTTTTTAAGAAAAGCTGTGTCTAGGTTATAAATATCCTTTGAGTATGTGGTGTTTAGGTCATGTATGACATTTAGGACAGTTGTCTGACTAACCTCCTTGAGCTGAAATGAGCTGTCTTGTTCATTAGGTATGTCTGTTGTTTGATCATCATTAGTCCTACAAGAGAAACCAGAGGAAAGGTTTTTGACAGATTCTATAAAGAATTTATTGAACTCATTTGAGACTTGTGTACAATCAGTAATGATTTTGTCTCCTACTTTAAGTTTATATTGGGTTTGGGTGGTGTTACCCTCTGGGTTTAATAGGCTGTGTAGTAGTTTCCAGATCATTTTGCCATTTCCTTTGGCCTCTAATAGCATGTGGATGTAGTAGTTTGATTGGGACATTCTGAGCTGTTTAACTACTTGATTACGCAAGCCTTTAAATATTTTCAAATCAGTGTCACTACGAGTTTTGACAAAAGTTTTTAAGGCATAATCTCTCTTTTTCATTAATTTCCGGATATCATCATTAATCCATGGTAATTGAAATTTTCTGTGGGATTTTTTTCGCTTTCTAATAAATTTATCAATAATGCGTCCGATAGTAGACATTAGCTGATTACAACAGGCGTGTACTTGGTCATGTTGTTGGAGCTCGTCCCAATTAATACCCTTTAATTCGTTTTCAAAAGCAGTTGTTGATTGGCGAGGGATCTCAAGTTTAAAAGTTTTCTGATCTTGATTTTTAAACCTTGTCAGACGTGTCTTTGTGAGTTTTCTTGCAGCTAATGTCAGATTATGGTCTGACAAGCCGGTGACTAGATTGTACGTTTTTACGATTCTGTCAGGCTTGTTTGTGAAGATTAAATCAATTAGTGTCTGAGTGTTTTTAGTGATACGTGTGGGGGTTTCTATCTTCTGACTAAAGTCATGTTTAGATGTGAGGTCTTTTAGTTTTTTTCTGCAGTGTTTGTCTAGCCAGTTTAAGTTAAAGTCTCCGAAGACAAGTACTTCACTGTTATTCTTAAAATTCTTAAACAGTACATCTAAGTCTTCGCATAGCGTTCCAACGCATGCAGATGGAGGGCTGTATACCACCAATACATTGAATTGCATATTTTGTGATAGTGTGACATTAATACATAAACATTCAGTAGATATATCAGCAGTCAGGGGAATTTCCTTTGCATTAAGTGAGTCCTTGACATATATCAGTACACCTCCTCCCCTTCCCACAGTTCGGTCCCTTCTAAAACATTTATATCCCGGAACACTGATTATGCTGGTTAAAATGCTATCATGCAGCCACGTTTCACTAATGCATAGAAAATCAAGATTAGACTCCGACAGTAATAATCTGATTTCATCACACTTGGGAACTAGGCTTCGGATGTTTAAGTGACCTCCCAAAATACCTTTGGGTTTCACTGCAGGATCCCAAATCACTTTAGCATGATTAACAGTTTGAAAAAGCAAAGTCTGTTTCTGCTTCGTCTGTGCTTGTGTTTGGAGAAACATTGTTCTCTTCTCTCGCACCATGAGGGAGCCACTGCTCATTTTTATGTGTTTTGTGGTGTTTTTATGTTGTTTTTTTGTTGGTTTTATATATCAGTTACAATTGGATCCTCCATATTTCTGGACGTGATGTTCCAAGACCTCCAGTGATTGGCGAAAAAACGTGAATAATAGACGCACATTAAAAAGAAACAAAAAATACAGACGTTTGATTATCTAAACTTGCTTAAAGTCGAGTCATTTGGGTTGCTTCCCAAATGTAATACATATTCATACTTGGGGTGTCCTGATCCCATATTGATACCAAATATTGGTGCATTATCGGCATGAAGAAACAAGTATCGGATTTTATCGACTTGCATCTATAGTTTCCAATATTAGTTTTACGACAAGTTTACTAACATCTAAATGTCCTCCAATAAGCACACAAGGGTGGTCTAGCAACATACAAAAGGTAAACATGGTAGGCTATAGGCTACTGGCAGCTACACACAACAGCTGAGCATACAATCGCACGCCAGCTAGGCATGCATAATGGGTTCTGAATTGAACAATGTTGCAGTCCAAATACAAACAAGTGTCAAATAACTTTAAGTTACATATTACTTACATATGCAAAGTCTCCAGGGCTGAAGTTTATGAGAAAGTGTCCAGTAACAAATGTGTCCGCATCTTACAGTGTCATGATCTTAACTTGATTAAGAACAATTTATTAAATGAACACAATTACCACTCTACTATAACCCAAAGACAGATAATAGTAATTCCATTCCAGACAGGTAATAGTAATTCGTTTTTTATACTCACCATTGTTGTCTGTTTGACTAATTTCACTTGGTCAAACATTTTGTGACATTCCACACTACAAAACAATAAATATATCGTATCGGATCAGTAAAAAAAATGGTCAATGGGTTTTACTTGTATAGCGCTTTTCTACCTTCAAGGTACTCAAAGCGCTTTGACACTATTACCACATTCACCCATTCACACACACATACACACAGTGATGGCGGGAGCTGCCATCAGGAGCAAGGGTGAAGTGTATTGCTCAAGGACACAACGGACGTGACTAGGTTGGTAGAAGCTGGGGATCGAACCACGAACCCTCAGGTTGCTGGCACGGCCACTCTCCCAACTGTGCCACGTCGTATCGTATCAGTATTGTTGGGCAAGACACTTCACCCTTGCTCCTGATGGGTGCTGGTAGCGCCTTGCATGGCAGCTCCCTCCATCAGTGTGTGAATGTGTGTGTGAATGGGTGAATGTGGAAATACTGTCAAAGCGCTTTGAGTACCTTGAAGGTAGAAAAGCGCTATACAAGTATAACCCATATTGTATCGGAAGTGAAAAAGTTTGGGTCACCCTGAAAGCTCAAATGATCATCGATGGCATGTTCGCAAGGCTAACAAGTTGCCATCTATCATTGTTATTGGTACTAAATATAGGAACTTTTTAGCAGTTTGTGTTTCACGCTTAAAATTACTTGGCCCGCGGCCCCTCAGCACATTTTCACTTCGGCCCTTGGAGGCAAAAGTTTGGGCACCCCTACTCTAAACCTTATAAGACAGTTACAGTTAGTGAATTTTAAATTCTGTTTTTTTTATTGGTGTCCCGATGTGATCTTGAGATCGGATCTCGTTCCGATATCAAAAAACAAGCATCACAGTACATCTGCTAGCATCTAAAACATTGGCTATAAGCTCCCTTATAATCAGTCAGGGTGTTCACTGCACGGCCAGTAAACGTCTCAATGTTCTCCAATAAGTACATATAGGTTGTATTGTAATCAAGTTATTTACAAAAGGTAAACATTGTAGGCTAAAGGCTACTCGGAGCAGCCTTTTGAGACATTTGTAATTAAGGGCTATATAAGTTAAACTTTAAATGATTGATGAGGAGCTTGCAGCTACACAACAGCTAAGCACACAATAGCACACAAGCTAAATATACTGTAAGTGTTGTTAATTGAACAACATTTGTCAATATAAACAAGTATCATTAACACATAGCTTAGTCAATATACATATACACCTTTTTATGAGATTTTAAGACATTTTGAGGCCTTAAATTTTAATTATGCCATCTTTTTAATATCCCGTGAGTACACTTGCACATTTCTCACTTTTTATTTTCTTTTAAACCAGTGCATCCAGAGTTTGACAAAAATGTGCCTGTTTGGGCTGTGAATCTTTGAACACCACATGATTCGATTCGATTCTTGGGAGTAACGATTCGATTCAGAATCGATTGTCGATTTAAAATCAACACTTTTCGATAACATTTGGTGCCAGTTCTATGCTTAACTACATTCCTCCATAAAACAGCTGTGATAAATTGTTACTACTTACTTACTTACAAGAAAATTGGTTTTGTTAAATAAACTTCTGCCCAAACATTTAATAAAGTCAAATACAAATAAGGCAACAAGAGAAGTATCCAACACTTCTATTTTCTAAAGTAAATGTGTACAGCAGATATAGATCATCTACATCAACTACCATATTTTCCGGACTATAAGGCACACTTAAAATCTTTTTTTTTTCCTCAAAACTCGACGGTGCGCCTTATAACCCTGTGCGCCTAATGTACAGAATAATTCAGGTTTTGCTTACCGACCTCGAAGCAATTTTATTTGGTACATGGTGTAATGATAAGTGTGACCAGTATATGGCAGTCAAACATAAGCGATACGTGTAGACTGCAAAATGATGGCAATATAACTCAAGTAAACAACACCAACATTTAGACTTAGACTTAGACTTCCTTTTATTGTCATTCAAATTTGACAAGATAAGAACAACATTTTGTTGCATTAGCTCATTGTAGTGCAGGAAAAAGAGCAATAAGGTGCAGTTATAAATAAATAGATTACTGTACAGATAAATATATTGCACTTTTGCATATGCATCCATGTTTACGGATGTATGTTATATTGTCTGCATGTTCCAGCGAGTTAATCCGTTTTTGAGGGGAGTTTTATGATGCATTCAAGAGTCTTATGGCCTGAGGGAAGAAGCTGTTACAGAACCTGGAGGTTCTGCTACGGAGGCTGTGGAACCTCTTTCTCGAGTGCAGCAGTGAAAACAGTCCTTGGTGGGGGTGGGAGGAGTCTCTACAGATTTTCTGAGCCCTGGTCAGGCAGCGGCTTTTTGCGATTTCCTGGATAGGAGGAAGAGGAGTCCTGATGATGTTTTCCGCCGTCCTCACCACTCTCTGCAGAGACTTCCAGTCTGAGGCACTTCAGGCTCAAGTCCAGACAGAGATACAGTTGGTCAAAGCTCTCTATAGTGCCTCTGTAGAATGTGGTGAGAATGGAGGGGGCGAGCTGTGCTCTTTTCATCCGACGCAAAAAGTGCATGCGCTGCTGAGCCCTTTTTACAAGAGCGCCGGTGTGTAGGGACCAGGTTATATTGTCAGTTACCCCCCAGGAACTTGGTGCTGCTTACGATCTCCACTGCTGTGCCGTTGATGAAGAGTGGAATGTGGCTGGACTGGTGCTTCCTGAAGTCGACGATAATCTCTTTGGTCTTGTCGACGTTCAGGACCAGGTTGTTGGTTCTGAATCAGATGTTTCACTTCCTCCCTGTAGTCCATGTCGTTGTTGTCACGGATGAGGCCCACTACTGTTGTGTCGTCCGCATACTTCACAATGTGGTTAGTAGTGGACCTGGCGCAGCAGTCATGGGTCATCAATGTGAACAGCAGCAGACTCAAGATGCAGCCCTGGGGGGAGCCGGTGCTTTATATGAAAATATTCCATTGAAAATATAGAACATTACACACGGCGCTCAAAAATCTATCAAAATGTTTTAGTACTACTTTGGTAAGCTATAAAAATGCAGCACTTGATGGATTGTTGGTGCATTAAACATATGAGTATTATTATGGTGTGTGTGTATAAGGTAAGACATTTTATCTGGCGTTTTGTTTCGCAATATTATGCAAAAGCAACTTTTCTTACCTTCTGGTACCTGCTGATCTGTATTTGGGATCTGCACAAGTTTTGAAAAATTGCACGCGTCCGCCTTTGTAGTCCGTGGTGACACCGTAGTCAATAAGCTTCTTACTATAATAAAAAGATAAAATGTTTTATCGATTAAGAATCGTTACAAATAAGAATCGAGATTAATTTGGAAATCTATTTTATTTTTACACCTCTAGAGCCTATCCGTTGGCCCAAAAAGTGTGGAACCCCTCCTTCAGACAACAGCGCCTCTGCTGGCTACAGCCAAGTAATTAATGCATGCTCTAATTGCTCCATCGATCAATTCTACAGGATTTCGTTCTTTAAACATGTCAAAGAATCAATAAAGACCAGTGGACAGTCTGTCATTAGACATTAAATGTCTGTAATGGCTCGTGAGTCTCATGTCGTTAAGTTGTTTGTGTCCGTGAAACAACAAGCACATGAAATTAATTATTAGAGTAATGTAGTGGCTGCTGGTTGCAGGAGCTCTGCACTCCTGAGTATCCTCCTTTTATGTTTTCTCCTGTTTTCATGTGTTTTTTGCTGTCTGATTCGGGCCCTTTCGGGACTGTGCAACCAGAGGGGGCCCTTTTGTGACTTCTGTTGTACTTTTTTTGGCTCTTTTTTGTGAACTTTCGGAACTGCCCTGGGGAGCCTTTTGGCCATGGCCATGTTTGCACCGGAGAGCAGCTGCTGGCTCTCTGCCACACCAGACTCCGCGTGGAGAGACCGGAGGAGGTGCGAACAAAGAGATGGGGCTTAGCATCGGGGTGCGCGAGCTTCATGGCGCTAAATGAGCATGTATCCGAAAACTCATTTGCATTTAGGGCCACATCGCAGTTAGGACTTCCCCCAGAGGGCCACTTTTAACAGTGAATAATATATGAATTTGCCTTTGCATTTGATTATGATTAGATTTTACTGTGAAAAACTGGCAACCAGGTTTTCACTGTAGTAAAAAAAAGTGTTTTACAATACCACTGTTTTTATTAGTTCTGGCAACAGAGCTCCCAGTTTTTTTAAACCGTAAAAAAATGTGGTACCGTTTTTCCATTTACCGTATTTTTCGGGCCATAGGGCGCACCGGATTAAAAGGTGCAATGGCGATGAGCGGGTCTATTCAGGTCTATTTTCATACAAAAGGCGCACCGGATTATGAGGCGCATTAAAGGGGTCATATTATGATTTTTTTTCTAAATTTAAAACACCTCTTTGTGGTCCACTTTACATGTGATGGTGGTTCTTTGGTGAAAGTGTTGCATAGATTATGTTTTACAGATCATCTTCAAGTAGCTTTCTGAGCGTCTCCTCAGGATGCGCCGTTTTGTGGGCGGTCTTATTTACGTGGCTCACCTTCGACAGCGTCTTCTTCCCGTCATCTTTGTTGAGCTAACTGTTTAAATGACATTCAGACTTTACTTAAATCAATAACGGAGAAGCATCTTCTCATTCGTGGCTCAATAATGCAACATCAACGCCGGAAATGTGTCCCGTGAAAAAACGTCCGACCGGAACTCTCTCTTAACTAAAGTTCCGTGGGTGAATTATGTAAACCCACTACAGTTTTTAGCGCTTTGATAGCTAGTCTACTGACATATATAAGTAAGAAATTTACACTACTTTATATTAGAAATGGCAACAGTGGAAGATGAATGTCCCATAAGAAGAAGATAGAGAAAAAGAAGAAACTTATGACTATGGTGTCGGCACGGACTACAATTGCGGACGCGCTCACATTTTCAGGACTTATGCAGACCCCAAATACACATCAGCAGGTACCAGAAGGTAAGAAAAGTTGGTTTTGCATATTATTGCGAAACAACGCCAGATAATGTCTGCTAATAGGTGCCATTTTCAGGTCCTTATACACACACCATAATAATACTCGTATGTTTAATGCGCCAAGCGGTGCGACTTCATAGCTTACCGAAGTCATACTAAAAACATTTTGACAGATTTTCGAGCGCTGTGGTAACGTTCAATATTCTCAATTGAACATTTAAAGTTTTGAGATTGTCATCTTGCAGTTTACCCGTATCTCTTATGTGTGTCTGCCATATATATAAAGGTTTATTTGAAATAGGGACAGATACAGAAACATAAATATCTGAAACAGTTATCCAATTTATGCATCATAGTGTTTGTAGCCAAAGCTAATTTACAACACTTGTCCCCAATCTACTGGTCACACTTATCATTACACCATGTACCAAATAAAATTGCTTCGAGGTCTGTAAGCACAACCAGAATTTTTCCGTATATCAGGCGCACCGAGTTATAAGGCACACTGTCGATTTTTGAGAAAATGAAAGGATTTTAAGTGCGCCTTATAGTCCGAAAAATATGGTAATTTTATTTACCGTAAAAACAACAACCGTAGATTTTACGGAAAACAAAACAGAACAGCTCAGTTGACAGAATTTTACTGTAAAAAACGGAGGTAAAGTTTAAAAAAAATTAAATTAATGTGCTGTAAAAACCACCGTCAATTTTACCGGTGGGAATCTTTGCTCACCTCACAATTTGTTTACGATTACGATTCAGGAGCTACGATTCGATTAAAAAGCGATTATTGTTGCATCATTATTTATGTATGTTGATGCAGTTTTATTTAATAAGCGTTTATCACTTGCAACATTTAAAAACAGTGCATTTGTTATAATAAACAGTCAAATTAATCCCCATTACATTTATTATGTTATATTAAATGTATTTATTTTCTGGGCGTTATTTATTTTAGAAAGAGTCTGCATTACATTATTTACAATACATTTATCGATTATTCACGTTTACTAATCGGTTTTCTAATCGTCCATGTTGGAATTGTCATTAACCTGAAAATAAATTATTTCCCCCACCTCTAAAATGTATTGTAATGTTTACAGTGTACAGTTTAATGGAGAACTTGCTGTGAAGTCATAAGTCAAAGAGATGTTTAAGTATGTATTTAATTTTTTTTGAATGTTTGAAAAATATATTTGTTGCAATATTATATAATATTAAAGTTTAAAAAACATGCAATTTCCTGCAGTACATATACAGTAGGAAGGGGATTAATATGGCCCCATTCATCACGGTTTCCTGCCACATGAAACGTGACAAATTGGGGCTGAGGGGCGTTGTGTGCACTATCCACTTTAGCCCCCAGATGGCAGTAGGGTGTTGAATATCTTAAAACAATTGTTTTGTGGCTATTCCAACTTTGAGCACATCGTGAGTTGCGATATAGAGTGGCACTTTCCATCGTTTTCAGCAGACTGCATTGCAAAATTATTAGACTTAGACTTAGACAAACTTTATTGATCCACAAGGAAAATTGTTCCACACAGTAGCAAAGAATGGAACGGGTAAGAATGGAAAGGTATAAAAGTAGACTAAAAATGTATCATAGTAGCAATATAAAATATAATATATGTAATATTTACATATTGTATATACACTATATAATATGTACTGATATATTATTATATTATATCATATTATATTATATTAACCTCCCTTCTTCCTGTCACGCAGGATCCACCCAGGAATGGGGCCATATGAATCCCTTACTGTATTTTTTTCAGTCAAAATGGAAATAACGAATACATTTAGTAAGAAAAGAGAAGGTACTTTATTATAACATATTATTTCCAGGCGTTTGCGAGCCAGATAAAATGAAGTGACGGGGCCAGATTTGGCCCCCGGGCCTTGAGTATGACACCTGTGCACTCGATGGATTCTCACTCATACGCTGACTGGGGGAGGGGGGTTCGTGGGCACAGACTTATATCTGCTGCTCTTTTTTTGGAGGTTTTCGTGGCGTTTCACTTTGTAGCTGTATGTAGAAATGGCGCCGCTGAAGTGCCAGCTGTTTGCATCAGCTGTGTGCTCTTTTAATGTATTTTATGTCCTTTGATCTTTCCCTCTTGTTTACATGCTTGTTTCTTTTTTTTAAATCATATTATTTGTGGACTTTTTCTATCCACACTACAGCAACATAATTTCCCCATTGTGGAATGAATACTATCCAAATTATTAGAGTAACTTGGCTACAAAGTCCTGCTTCTTGCTCGTGTGAAATGTGGGATTTTGGTGGGTGGAGTCTATCTGTAACCCCTCCCCCAAATCGGCTGTCTCTCTCTCTCTGCCTCTCTCGCTCTTTCTTCTCTCAGTAAAGTTGAGGCGTTCACTGCCCTGACTCAGCGACGGAGCTTTCGGTGTTTTTCATATTGTAATTCCGTGACATACCGTGGAAAAGCGACTCGTTGAGAAGAAATCGTCCACCCAGTAGATTCCAGGTCCACGCGCTTGTCCGCTTCCGGGTCTCTTCCTAAACTTGGTCCAGCTCCAAGATGACAGGCGACCAGCGCGCTCCACATGTCCGGCTGGTGAGTGTTCACGCTCGGTCAGACGCCTGGCGTAGGACCGCTCGGGCTCATGGGTGTCCCGGAACATAGTCTTGTATCGCTGGTTCATTTATTAATGTCTTTGAATGCGTCTTGTCGGTGTATTTAATGATTTAAATCACACAAATCAAAAGTTGATGACATTTATCTCTAACGTAACACTTACTAGGTCATGTTGACAAAATCAAACACTGCACTTGTATTTAATTTTTTTATGGGGCACAAAGTTCCATAAAATATCATATACACAGAAAAATAGACTCTTTAAATAGTATAAATAAATGTGCATTGTTGGAGATTGTACACATTTATTTATACTATTTAAGAGTTTGTTTTTTTGCCCCATAAAATAAATAAATCAAAAAAAAAAATCAAGTGCAGTGTTTGATTTTGTCAACATGACCTGGTAAGTGTTACGTTAGATATACGTGTCATCAACTTTTGATTTGTGTGATTTAAAATAATAAATACACCGACAAGACGTGTTGGAGATTGTGGGCAGCACGGTGACACAGAGGTTAGTGCATGTGCCTCACAATACGAAGGTCCTGAGTTCAATCCCGGGCTCGGGATCTTTCTGTGTGGAGTTTGCATGTTCACCCCGTGACTGCGTGGGTTCCTTCCGGGTACTCCGGCTTCCTCCCACCTCCAAAGACATGCACCTGGGGATAGGTTGATTGGCAACACTCGTTGGGACGGCGTGGCAAAGTTGGGAGAGTGGCTGTGCCAGCAATCGGAGTGTTGCTGGTTACTGGGGTTCAATCCCCACCTTCTACCTTCCTAGTCACGTCCGTTGTGTCCTTGGGCAAGACACTTCACCCTTTGCCTCTGATGGCTGCTGGTTAGCGCCTTGCATTGCAGCTCCCGCCATCAGTGTGTGAATGTGTGTGTGAATGGGTGAATGTGGAAATACTGTCAAAGCGCTTTGAGTACCTTGAAGGTAGAAAAGCGCTATACAAGTATAACCCATTTATCATTTATTATAACACTAAATTGGCCCTAGTGTGTAAATGTGAGTGTGAATGTTGTCTGTCTATCTGTGTTGGCCCTGTGATGAGGTGGCGACTTGTCCAGGGTGTACCCCGCCTTGCACCCATGTGCAGCTGAGATAGGCTCCAGCAGCCCCCGCGACCCCGAAAGGGACAAGCGGTAGAAAATGGATGGATGTTGGAGATTGTTTGCTGCCACAAAATAGAATCAACTCATTTGCATATCTTACCATTATTGAGGTTGCTTGGTTGATTATGTAATTGCAGAATTTGCCTCAGTCTGCTTCTAAAACGCTATTTTTAAATGATTTTAATCCATTGATTTAATCAAAAACAGTGCCTTCTCTGGCACACTTTAGGATTAATTGCCTAGAGGTAGAGAATACTGCAGGTTTGTGCAGACAAGTCCAAGTATCATCAGGAAATATGCTTCGCTCCCGAGGTGCTTTGTTGTCATCCAAATGTTCTTTTATTATACAATAACTTATTGTTTATGAGCCCACTGGCAGAATCTTTGCACCCGACGAAGCAGGAGTAGCAACAATAATACCATCCCACATAGTGATAATAAAAGTGTTGAATCCATCCAGAGTGGGTAGGGAAGTGTCACAAGTCGTACTTCAACTCCTGCGGCGCCGAATGTGTGAACATTGAATCCTGTGATCCTCCTGCAGCTCAAGTAGACTCCATGAGGGATTGTGCGCAATAAGATTGTGTTGAATACGTGTTGGGGTGCCGTTGACAGTCAGGTTAGCAAGATTAGGGTGTTAACTTTATTGAATTGTAAGTCCTTCAATACTACGCCATGTGTAAAATCAGAACGGTGTGATTTGTTGAATATCAAACTGTCAATAGTGATTTTGCTAATTTTTTTCTTCAAATGTTTGATTTATATCTACAAACCCCAAAACCAGTGAAGTTGGCACGTTGTGTAAATGGTCAATCAAAACAGAATACAATGATTTGCAAATCCTTTTCAACCTATATTCAATTGAATACACTGCAAAGACACACTGTTAGGAAGCCCACTATTTTGCATGTTTAGTGTTTATTACGCCTCACTGATAAGAGCGTTTGGCGGGTGTTGCAGTGTCCTAGTAGGGTCTGTGGTCCTTGAATGCGCTGTGAAAACACCTACCGTCATATTCCTCCACTATATCGATCACTCTGTTCTAAAAGAGCACCGTGCACAGTTGAATATCTTAGTTACTCAGACGGATATGTGTTTATACCATTTTCTACAATCTTTTATTCATGTTAGCATTTAAGCACCTCATGCTCATGCACCTCCTGGTACCCTAGCACCTCCAAAACGCTCAAATCTAAACTCCAAACATCCCAGAACAAGCTAGTCAGGTTACTTCTAGACCTCCACCCCAGATCCCACCTCACTCCTACCCACTTCTCCAAAGCAGGCTGGCTCAAGGTGGAGGACAGGGTTAAACAACTTGCACTGAGCCTAGTCTATAAAATCCACTACACCTCCCTGATACCGAAGTACATGTCAAACTACCGCCATAACCACAACACCAGGGGGAGCTCCACTAACCACGTTAAACCCAGATTCCGAACTAACAAAGGTCTTAACTCATTTTCTTTCTATGCCACATCAATGTGGAATGCGCTCCCAACAGGTATAAAAGAAAGGGCAATAAAAGTTCACCTCCAGGCAGCTACAACCCTAAACTAACACCCTCCCCGGATTGCTAATAATCAAATGTAAACAATCAAATGCAGATACTTTTTCTTATGCCTTCTGATCTCTCTCCCTCTCTCTCTCTCTCTCTCTCTCTCTCTCTCTCTCTCTCTCTCTCTCTCTCTCTCTCTCTCTCTCTCTCTCTATGTCAACTACTTGCTGTCCATATCCTACCCCCCCCGCCCCTCCACACCCTTGATTGTAAATAATGTAAATAATTCAATGTGATTATCTTGTGTGATGACTGTATTATGATGATAGTATATATCTGATAGTATATATCTGTATCATGAATCAATTTAAGTGGACCCAGACTTAAACAAGTTGAAAAACTTATTCGGGTGTTACCATTTAGTGGTCAATTGTACGGAATATGTACTTCACTGTGCAACCTACTAATAAAAGTCTCAATCAATCAATCAATCAAAAAGCTAGCGCCAGTCTTTTGATTGATTGATTGATTGAGACTTTTATTAGTAGGTTGCACAGTGAAGTACATATTCCGTACAATTGACCACTAAATGGTAACACCCGAATAAGTTTTTCAACTTGTTTAAGTCGGGGTCCACTTAAATTGATTCATGATACAGATATATACTATCATATATACTATCATCATAATACAGTCATCACACAAGATAATCACATTGAATTATTTACATTATTTACAATCAGGAGTGTGGAGGGGTGGGGATATGGACATCAAGTAGTGGACATAGAGAGAGAGAGAGAGAGAGAGAGAGAGAGATCAGAAGGCATAAGAAAAAGAATCTGCATTTGATTGTTTACATTTGATTATTAGCAATCCGGGGAGGGTGTTAGTTTAGGGTTGTAGCTGCCTGGAGGTGAACTTTTATAGCGGTTTTGAAGGAGGATAGAGATGCCCTTTCTTTTATACCTGTTGGGAGCGCATTCCACATTGATGTGGCATAGAAAGAGAATGAGTTAAGACCTTTGTTAGTTCGGAATCTGGGTTTAACGTGGTTAGTGGAGCACCCCCTGGTGTTGTGGTTATGGCGGTCATTTACGTTAAGGAAGTAGTTTGACATGTACTTCGGTATCAGAGAGGTGTAGCGGATTTTATAGACTAGGCTCAGTGCAAGTTGTTTAACTCTGTCCTCCACCTTGAGCCAGCCCACTTTAGAGAAGTGGGTAGGAGTGAGGTGGGATCTGGGGTGGAGGTCTAGAAGTAACCTGACTAGCTTGTTCTGAGATGTTTGGAGTTTAGATTTGAGGGTTTTGGAGGTGCTAGGGTACCAGGAGGTGCATGCGTAATCGAAAAAGGGTTGAACGAGAGTTCCCGCCAGAATCCTCAAGGTGCTTTTGTTGACCAGAGAGGAAATTCTGTAGAGAAATCTCGTTCGTTGGTTAACCTTTTTGATTACCTTGGTTGCCATTTTATCACAGGAAAGGTTAGCCTCTAGAATGGAACCTAGGTAGGTGACCTCATCTTTCCTGGTGATGACACTGTCACCTACTTTTATGGTGAAGTGATTGACTCTCTTAAGTTTGATGTGGGACCCAAACAGGATGGATTCTGTTTTACCCAAGTGGATGGATAGCTTGTTGTCAGCGAGCCAGGTGCAGGTTCTACAGAGCTCAGCACTGAGGATTTTCTCCACCTGTGACTTGTCCTTGCCGGATACCAGCAGGGCAGAGTCATCCGCAAACAAAAACAATTCACAGTCACATGCCGATGACATGTCGTTTATGTATATTAGGAACAGTAAAGGTCCCAATATACTGCCTTGGGGGACTCCACAGCTCACCGAGAGGGGGGGGGACACGGTGCCGTTCACCTCTACCACCTGCTCCCTCCCCTCCAAGTAAGACTGCATCCAGCTCCAAGAGGTTTTGTTAAATCCGATTGCTCTGAGCTTATCCAACAGTATAGCGTGGTTAACGGTGTCAAAGGCCTTCTGAAGGTCCAGCATGACCATGCCGCAGTATTTGCCCGCGTCCACCTCATGTTTGATGTGGTCGGTCAGATAGAGAAGGCATGTGTCAGTGGAGTGGTTAGTTCTGAAGCCGGATTGGAATTTGTACATGAGTTTATTAGTGGCAAGGTAACTATCGACCTGTTCATAAACTATTTTCTCCATTACTTTCGAAATGGAGCTGAGAATAGAAACAGGTCGGTAGTTGCCAGGTTCCAATTTGCTTCCTTTTTTAAAGAGGGGAGTTACTCTTGCTATCTTAAAATCTTTTGGTACTTGGCCTTGTGTAATTGATAGGTTTATTATGTGCGTGATGATCGGGGCAATGATGGAGGCAGAGTCCCTGAGGAATCTGGAGGGAATATTATCAAGGCCGGTGGCCTTGTTAGGGTGGAGCGCGCTCAATTTTTTAAACACCTCATCAGCTGTGACCATTTCTAATTTGAAATCATTGTTGGATACTCCTAGCTTTCTGTAGAAGGCTTTAATGTGTTCTACACCAAAGCGACCAGAGTGGTGGGACAGCTTGTTGACAAGAGTTGCAGCTATGCTGGTGAAAAAGGCGTTAAGTCTGCTAGCTACCTCCATTTTGTCTGTAATGAGGGAGTCACCCTCCTTGATGCTGATGTTGGTGAGTCTTGTTTTAAGTTTCTGGCTGCAACCAGGAAGCTGGTTGTTGAGAATTTTCCAGAGCTCACGTGGCTTATTCGTGTTTTCCTCTATTTTGTCATTAATGTAATTTTTTTTTAAGGATTTAGTCAGGTTGGTTGACTTATTTCTTAATTTATTGCATTGCTTTTTGAGAGTTGAAAGGAGTAATTTGAGGTTGATATTATTGGGTTGTTTATCTACTTCTGTTTTACATTTTTGGTATTCAGAGTATTTCCTGTCTCTGTCTTTTATGGCAGCTAATAGGTCCGGATTCATCCATGGTTCCGAGCGGGCTTTGATCCTGACTGTTTTCACGGGAGCCATGTCATTTAGTATCTTTAGGAACGCCGTTTTGAAGCGATCCCAAGCGACATCGACCAGGTTGCTCGCGAGCACAGGGGACCAGTCCCACTCATCTAATTTTAAATTGAAATTGTCATTGGAGTATTTTTTGAGGGATCTGGATTGGGCTGTTATGTGGCCATTGGCTTTAGGTTTAGCTATTTTACGGGTGCAGAAGGTCAGATAGTGGTCGCTAAGACCACAGATCATGACCCCACTATTTTTTATTTTAGGCCGGTCTGAAGTGAGAATGAGATCTATGGTTGATTGGGTGGAATCACACACCCTTGTGGGTAGCGCTATTAGCTGGGAAAGACCGTGCAGATTACAAAACTTGCTGAAGGATCTGAAGACAGGCGCATCTTTGCGTTGAATATCTGTGTTCAGATCCCCAGTTATAATTTTCTCCATGTTGTCTGTCCCCGCCAAGCATTCTTCCAAAGCCCCATAGAAATCACTCTGATTAGGGGGTCTATAAACAGTCCCTATTAGTACCGGCTTAGCATTTTTAAATTTGATTTCCGCCCACACAGATTCCAGGTTATTGTGGTTAAGATCAGTGCGAGTTATGTATTTAATATCCTGGTGAATATACATACAAACGCCCCCACCGTGTTTATTCCTATCCTTTCTGATAACCGAAAAGTTTTGTATTTCTATCTCTGAGTCAGAAATACTTTGATCAAATTTGGTTTCAGAGAAACACAAGATTTTTACCTTCGTGTTGAGGAACATTTCTCTGATTTGGTCGAGTTTGGCTCCAGAGAGGCTGTTCACATTAAGGTGGATGATGTGTAGTCCACTGGAACCAAAAAGAGCATCAGAGTCCGCTGTGTTGTGGTACTGACCAGAAAAATTGTTGGTTATTATTGCTGTTGCAGTTGAAGAGCAAGGAGAGAGAGGAGAGAGAGGCATATTGATCGTCCTCCAGGTGAAGGGGGAGGGAGAGAAAGGGGGAGGGGAGGGAGAGAAAGGGGGAGGGGAGGGAGAGGGAGGAGGAGGCCAGGTAGGGTTGCTGGGGGATGGGTTGGGTTTCCTTTTGGCGGGCTTTTTTGAAGACAAAGAGAAAGAGAATAACGAAAATGTTTGTGTAAAGGCGCCTCTAAATCCTGTGTATGGCGCGTCCTCGGCCGTCCGGGACCGGGGAGAGGTCGCGTGGACCCCCGCCATCTCGTGCAGTTCCCCGCAATCACCGATGTCTGGGTCGCCGTCCACCGCAGCCGCCGCGTCGTTCACCGCCGCTGAGTCGCTGCCTTCTATGATGACCGGGTCGTCCTCCACCGCCGCCGCCGAGCCTCCGACCGTGTCGATGAACGGGGCGAAGTCCTCCGCCGAGCCGCCGACCGCAGGAGCACAGGTGAGCTTGAGCTGAGACGAGCCGGTAGCCGAGTTAGCTTCGATGGCGACGCTAGCAGTAGCATTGCTAGTCTTCGCCAGTCGGGACAACATTAACCGTGTTGTTGCAGGTCCAGGGTTGAGTTCAGTGTCTCCTGATAGTAGAAGTAATAGTAGTATTATTGACTTTCTGTCTATCCTTCCAGTCAGGGGCATGTTTCTTCTGCCTCGATGTGCAGACAAGCACGATGCTAACACGTTAGCTCCGAAGCCAAGGTGCTTCGCCGATATATTGTCGTGGAGATAAAAGTCACTGTGTATGTCCATTTCGCGTTCTCGACTCTCATTTTCAAGAGGGTAGAGTATCCGAGGAGGTTTAAAATATAAATCCGTAATCCACAGTAGAAAAAGGAGGAAGTGTGGGATAATCCGAGCAGTTGTTTGGATTCCCGATCGGGAGCGGAAGAGGGTGCGACCGCTCATCTCGGCGTCTCAGGTCCTGAGTGTGAGTTTGTCAAAGTGCGGCTATCAATTACGTTTATTCGATAATTTTATTTTAAAACGGCAATACCAACCATTGCAGTGTTTCCCCCAAAAATGTGTTAGTTAAGGTGGTGACTCTCCAGGGTGAGAGGACCGGGGAAGGGGGTGGGTGTAACTCGGCCTGTCGCCATCACGTCTCCACCTTGTCGCTGCCACCACAGCCTGGGGGGCAATAGACTACAGACAGTGAAGTAGGCCGGCTTCGTCACGTGAAAAAGCCTACAACTTTTGTTTGTGTTTTCCGCTCCATTTGCTGAATGGCGATATACTATATATATCACAATATTTTTTCTGTAAAGTAAAAACAAAACAGTCCTAATTACCTGAGATACTAAAATAATGACTTACAAAGTCAAATTAATGACTTACTGTAAGTTAGCGTTTGCACAGTTGAATATCTTAGTTACTCAGACAGATATGTGTTTATACAATTTTCTACAATCTTTTATTCATGTTAGCATTTAAGCTAGTGCCAGTCTTTCTGTGAGTTTGTCAAAGTGCGGCCATGTTGATTCGATAATTTTATTTTAAAACGGCAATACCAACCATTGAGAGTTTACTGCGGTTATTGTTAACACCATTTATTGTTACATCCCTAAACAATATATTTTCATTTTTAGCAATATCAATTCACAAGGCATGATATAATATTCCCCCCACCCCACTCCTCCGGTAGTCTAGTCCATGGAGTGGCGGCAGCGTCATGCTAACGTTAGCTGCAAACAACAAGACTTTCCGGGACAGAACAAAAAAAAGTGAACGATTTACCATGAAACAGTAAGAGAAGCCATTTCAACTTTTGTTCGCTAAGATTGTACGGTTTTGGCAGCCATACTACGTTATGATCATGCAACGTAAACATATGACTGTTATTATTATTGATTATATTTGTAACTAAGAGTCTTGGAAGATCACCACGTAAGAAAGTACAGCAGGTACTTTTGTTTACATAAACATATCCCACATTGCGCAGTGTCAAGTGCGCCCAAAAAAACATAAAAATTGCTGTGCGCAACATCCTGTCTGATTGTGCTAGCAAAATAACATTGCAGAAAAACAGCCCACATATTTTATGTTATTATTTTGCTCTTGAAGAAACGATACCTTTGTGCAATTTGCAGTGATGGAATGTTGCAATACAAGTGCACTTTCAGTTGCAATTCTTTTTTTTTTTTCAGAATTGCCCTTTTAAGACTTTGGAGGAAGTTTAGGCTGCTCCGAATGTTTTATGATGAAGTTAAAGTTAAAGTACCAATGATTGTCACACACACACTAGGTGTGGTGAAATTTGTCCTCTGCATTTGACCCATCCCCTTCATCACCCCCTGGGAGGTGAGGGGAGCAGTGGGCAGCAGCGTAGCCGCGCCCGGGCATCATTGAAAAAAGGGCTTTTGCATTTTGTTACAGATATGAGACATTTTCAATATTTGAGTGTAAATCCAGTCAAATCGTAATTAATTGACTAAGAAGCCTTTGAATCAAATTGATTTGGGAGATTGGCCATGATACCCAGTTATTATGTTATGATTATTATAGGGCTATTTTTGGACAGTTATTCTTAATTTGTAAGTAACTTTCTTGACTTGAATTTGTCATTCAAACAACCCGGTGGGCATGACCTGCATATCCCAGTCTTTTCCTTGGCCCATGGAGCAGTTATGATTAGGCCCTTTGAACTCCGCTTTGCAGCAGGTAGCCAAACAAATCTGAAATAAAACTCTAAAAAAATGAAATTTGAGAACAATTCTGCAGTGTCTGTTTGTTTGGTAATGTGTTCATTCAGGAACTTTTAGTAGAACCTCTCGTTCCTGGAACTATAGGTTCCTGTAGAAGTGTGTGGTTTGTGTTTCAACCACATATCACAGTTTACGTAGTTTATACAAATCAGACTGATGACATATGGAGGAGTGGTTTACTATATTTCTACACTGATACCATGTTAATAAACAGACAATATTAGGTCACAGTTCTTTTACTAAATAGTAAGTAATTGAAATACAAAGCAATAATATACCAAAACGATATGATTTAAAAAACTGACTTTTTATTTGTTCATAAAAAGTCAGGTTTTTGTCCGCAATGTCCAACAGTCAGAAAGTTGTCCTCTCAGTAAATGATGAATTCATGAGTCAGGCGATTTCTTGTGGTCCATTTCAGTTGTAAATAACAATATATAAATAATAAATATCAGTGTTTATCTGTAAATAACAATATATTAATAATACTTGTCAGTGTTTATCTGTAAATAACAATTTTAAAATAATAAATGTCAGTGTTTATCTGTAAATAACAATGTATAAAAAATAAATGTCAATGTTTATCTGTAAATAACAATTAGGGTTGTACGGTATACTGGTATTAGTATAGTACCGCGATACTAATGAATCATATTCGGTACTATACCGCCTTTAAAAAGTACTGGTCCGCCAACCCCACGCGCCCCCGTCATCGTCACGTCGTGTCATTGTTGGTTTACGAGCAGAGGAGCATGTTCGGTAGCACACAATCACGGAGTACTTACAAGCAGGCACAGTGTGTAGACAGAAAAGGGAGAACGGACGCAATTTGGCTTAAAAACTGACGATAAAGGTGAAGTTATAACACTGAAACACCCTCAGGAAGAGGTGCTTTAAGACATGGCTAGCTAGCTAGCGGGGAAAGTCCAGCCTCAGTCTGCAGTGTTTTAGTTACTTCTAAATCACTAATCCTCGCCTCCATGGTGACAAATAAAGTATGTTTCTTTAAAGTATTATCCCTGCAGGATGAGAAATAGCTAAACATGCTTCACTACACACCTTAGCTCACCGGCGTCAAAATGGAAACAAACGCCATTGGTGGATCTACAGCTAACATCCACTGTAATTATACCAAGTACAGGACCGTATCTAGTCAATACTACTATGATTACGTCGATATTTTTTGGCATCACAACATCTTCTTTTGTTTTTTTAAAATGTTTATTATGTTTATAAAGTAGCGGCCGAGTTTCCTCTGCCGGGTGGCGGGGCTCTCCCTTAGAGATAGGGTGAGAAGCTCTGCCATCCGGAAGGAGCTCAAAGTAAAGCCGCTGCTCCTCCACATCGAAAGGAGCCAGAGAAGGTGGTTCGGGCATCTGGTCAGGATGCGACCCGAACGCCTCCCTAGGGAGGTGTTTAGGGCACGTCTGACCGGTAGGAGGCCACGGGGAAGACCCAGGACACGTTGGGAAGACTATGTCTCCCGGCTGGCCTGGAAACGCTTCGGGAAGAGCTGGACGGAGTGGCTGGGGAGAGGGAAGTCTGGGCTTCCCTGTTTAGGCTGCTGCCCCCGCGACCCGACCTCGGACAAGCGGAAGAAGATGGATGGATGGATGGATGGATGTTTATAAACTCAGGAAATATGTCCCTGAACACACGTGGACTTTGAATATGACCAATGTATGATCCTGTAACGACTTGGTATCGGATTGATACCCAAATTTGTGGTATCATCCAAAACTAATGTAAAGTATCCAAACAACAGAAGAATAAATGATTATTACATTTTAACAGAAGTGTAGATAGAACATGTTAAAAGAGAAAGTAAGCAGATATTAACAGTAAATGAACAAGTAGATTAATAATTAATTTTCTACCACTTGTCCTTAATAATTGTGACAAAATTATAGAATGATAAATACATATATACATATGTTACCGCAGGGGTGGGCAATTAATTTTTACCGGGGGCCGCATGAGCAACCCGAGCACTGCTGGAGGGCCACATCGACAATATTTCAATTAAATTTTGCTCAATATTATTTTTGATGTATACCGTAAGATAAATAATAATAATAATAATAATAATAATAATTAATAATAATAGTAATACTTCAACATAGTGTGTGTAACAGCATTCCATGACTAATATAAATAAATTAACATTAATAATAAATGACAGTAAAATAAGCACACGTATGACTGAGGAGTCATAGTGTAACTTTGTGTGGTGTTTGAGTTGTCCGAGTTTTTGTGTGGCCATAAACGCACCAGTGGTTTAGTGCTATGCGTGTTGGTGACAGATGACAAGTTGGTTTTGGCCTGGTTTGTACGGCAGAAAATGACTAGTTTTTCGAGATAGAAGTGTTTTACTTATGTTTTTGGTGTGGTTCTGGCCGAATATAAACAGTTTTGCTCAATAAAGTGATCGATATAATTCCTGGCCTCGAAGCATCTCGATAGACGTTACAATAATTGAACGGTGTTCAATTGAACGGTGTTGACGAACACCGTTAGGGCCGCTTGTTGTCACTGTCACTCAAAGTTGCATTGCAAAATTACATAGAATAAATATGTTTATTTTGTTTAGAATTCAGATGGGATTTGATTTGGTGCGCGGCATATATTTGCTGCACGCAGCAGACGCTAGCAGTGCGCAATTGCGCAGGCACGCACCTTAGAGGGAACGTTGCATGGCAGTCCATGTCTTGTTGGAAACACGCCATTCTTCATCAACTTTTCTCTTTTTAGCGTCTCGGGTGTAAACCGTGCATCACTTGTCGCTGAATGTGCACCTTCACTCGCAGGTTACACACAGACACACGCCCATAAATAATACTTTTCAAAATAAAATCAGCACAGTTGTATTGCGCGCACGACATAGATGTTTTTTCAACTTTATTTTGTAATTAATGATTGCAGCTGTTCACATTCACTAACAATCACGCACACGCATACGTCCACACGGAAGTAATGCAAATAACGATTTTCAAAACAAAAGCAGCACCGTTGTATTGCACACTCGACATAGATACTTTTTAAAATGTATTTTGTAATTTATAATTGGCCTCACGCGGGCCGGACAGGGACGCACAAAGGGCCGGATGCGGCCCGCGGGCCGCAGAATGCCCAGGTCTGCGTTACCGCATATGTCAGTAGACTAAATTTGGAGCCTTCGTTTGTTTACTTACTAATAAAAGACAAGTTGTCTTGTATGTTCACTATGTTATTTAAGGACAAACTTACAATAAGAAACATATGTTTCATGTACCCTAAGATTTTTCAGTAAAAAATAAAGCCAATAATGCAATTTTTTGTGGTCCCCATTATTTAGAAAAGTATCAAAGTACCGAAAACTCCACCCATCCATCCATTTTCTACTGCTTGTCCCATCGAAATAATTTTGGTACCGGTACCAAAACATTGGTATCGGAACAACACTAATAACAATAAATAAATAATACATGTCAGTGTTTATCTGTAAATAACAATATATAAATTATAAATGTCAGTGTTTATCTGTAAATAACAATATATAAATAATACATTTCAGTGTTTATCTGTAAATAACAATATGTAAATAAAAAAATGTCAGTGTTTATCTCACGCTGACAACACAAATACATCGTCTTTAGCGTTAGCTTGTTAGCATTAACTTTCTGTTCACTGGGGTTGAAGCTAACAACTACACAAATGGAGTGTCACTGACTACTTTTACAACATGTAACAAAGTAAATAGTTAATATTTGATGTTATTTACCTTCGTTCCACTCGTGTGCTACCTCCTTTATTTCACATTAATCCAACAAAGTCTAAGAGTAGTAAGCAGCTGTCTGGCTTCGTACTCCTCCGTAAATACGTTTAAAAGAGTCTGTCCACTTCTCGTAGCTTTGCGTATTGAAATGAAGTTTGTAAAAATAATAACTAACATTAAAGGCCTACTGAAAGCCACTACTACCGACCACGCAGTCTGATAGTTTATATATCAATGATGAAATCTTAACATTGCAACACATGCCAATACGGCCGGGTTAACTTATAAAGTGACATTTTAAAATTCCCGGGAAATATCCGGCTGAAACATCGCGGTATGATGACGTATGCGCGTGACGAAGTCCGAGTAACGGAAGTTATGGTACCCCGTAGAATCCTATACAAAAAGCTCTGTTTTCATTTCATAATTCCACAGTATTCTGGACATCTTTTGCAATTTTTTTAATGAACAATGAAGGCTGCAAAGAAGACAGTTGTAGGTGGGATCAGTGTATTAGCAGCGGACTACAGCAACACAACCAGGAGGACTTTGTTGGAGCGCTAGCCGCGCTAGCCACGCTAGCCACGCTAGCCGCCGACTTCACCTTGACTTCCTACGTCTCCGGGCCGCCAAACGCATCGGGTGAAGTCCTTCGTCCTTCTGCCGATCGCTGGAACGCAGGTGAGCACAGGTGTTGATGAGCAAATGAGGGCTGGCTGGCGTAGGTGGAGAGCTAATGTTTTTAGCATAGCTCTGTGCAGTCTGGTTGCTAAGTTAGCTTCAATGGCGTCGTTAGCACAGCATTGTTAACCTTCGCCAGCCTGGAAAGCATTAACCGTGTATTTACATGTCCACGGTTTAATAGTATTGTTGATTTTCTATCTATACTTCCCGTCAGGGGTTTATTTCTTTTGTTTCTATATGCAGTTAAAGCAAGATGCTATCACGTTAGCTCGTAGCTAAAGCATTTCGCCGATGTATTGTCGTGGAGATAAAAGGCACTGAATGTCCATTTCGCGTTCTGGACTCTCATTTTCAAGAGGATATAGTATCCGAGGTGGTTTAAAATACAAATCTGTGATCTACAATAGAAAAAGGAGAGTGTGGAATCCAATGAGCCAGCTTGTACCTAAGTTACGGTCAGAGCGAAAAAAGATACGTCCATCGCTGCCTCTCAAGTCATTCACTGTAACGTTCCTCATCTACGAATTAATGGGGTAATCATCACTTTCTCGGTCCGAATCTCTCTCGCTCCATTGTAAACAACGGGGAATTGTGAGGAATCCTAGCTCCTGTGACGTCACGCTACTTCCGGTACAGGCAAGGCTTTTTTTTATCAGCGAGCAAAAGTTGCGAACTTTATCGTCGATTTTCTCTACTAAATCCTTTCAGCAAAAATATGGCAATATCGCGAAATGATCAAGTATGACACATAGAATGGATCTGCTATTCCCGTTTAAATAAAGAAAAATCATTTCAGTAGGCCTTTGAACTGCATATAGTTTAAAGACTACGGATGATTAAAAACACTGCAGGATAGTTCCACTGATCAGCGTTCTTCAGCACACAGATGCCCCACAAAAGTTCCTGCATTTCAAAAGTTCCTTTTGTTCTTCTTTTTTTCGTTGTCTAGTTTGTTGAAATAGAAATACGTAAGAAATAAATAAGTCGCCGCATATATTCCAATGGCGGTCGTGTGTTTGAAAAATAAGTTTTAGGAACTGTGTTCAACCAATCAGCGTTCGACAGCACAACCCCCCCCAAAATAGTTTAGGGTATCTTTGAAAAGTTTCACCTAGCAAGGAGAAACTCCAAAAGGTTCCTGAAGAACTAAATCTACCTGGGTAGTATTTGGTGGAAACACAGGGGGAACTTAAAAGTTCCTCAAAAAGTTCCTGCAGTGGAAAAGAGCCTATTGTTTCCAATGCTTCTAAACTACAAACTGGACTGATAGTTAACTTTAATATTTCAGTCTGTTGCGGCAGTCCACTCCATTAATGTCCCCTTAGTGCACCACTGTGCCGAGCTTAGTTGTTTTTTTTTTTGTCAATTGATTTCCACAAAGCCCCTGAGGTGTTCTTTCTCATGCTATTACACAACATGGCTCATCTGCACATGTATATATATTCCAAACAGCAGCCAGCCAGACAGTCCTGTAGGGAATGACTTGCATCTTCAAGCTCCATATGCTCTCTTTCCTGCCAGTCTTTAGGCTGGCCGCTCTTCCTTTTGCTGCGTTTCTTGCTCGCCTTCCTGCTTCCAGTTCTCCCGCCAAAGACTGCTGGCAGATATTTATTTCTAGCAAGAAGTCCACAGCAAAGTTTTGCACCTGCTTAACATTCTTCGATTCTTGCTTGACCACATTGCCGCAGGACAGTTTATACTGCTGGTGGTTCACTTTAAAAGCGTGTGGCGGTAACTTTTGGAAAAACATTAAAGCATTGAAAAGCAGCAAGCCGCAGGCAGAATGTGACCTTCAAACTGACTTTGTGAGTTATAATCTGAAACACACAAGGCCCAGAATACAGTAAAAAAATCAAAAGGGTAGATAGTCATCTCTTATCTTCTGATCTGCTGTGCTTGGCTTGCTTTATGTACTTTTGGATTATTTCGCCCGTGTTTTTGCAATCCTGTCACAGCCATCCCCTTGTAAAATGTTTACTCTATTTAAAACCGCAATGCAGTACAAAACTACACACTTGACATAAACTCAACAGTTTTTGTTGGATGTTGTGATAATGCAGCTGTACCTAATGATGTGACCAGCGAGTGTATAATCAAACTACAGCTGTGGATAAAGGAAGCAGCTGACTTCCACGGCTCAGCTCGTTAGCAACCAGCTGCTTGTGTGTGTGCTCCTGCGGCGCTGCATACGTTTCCCATGATCCAACCTGCTGGCACCAGCACCGTGGGATCAAGCCCGGCCCCTGCAGTCTTGTCGATAACCCCCAATTCAGACATACACACTCAACCTGTCGCCACCCTCTAGCTCTCCAGCGTACCACACCTCCTTCTCCCCGGGAGGCATGTCTGGTGAGAAACTCGAGCCAGGGAGGGGTGTGTGATACAGGAGCTACAGTCATGTTTCAAAAAAGTTAGGTCATCTCATGATGTCTAAGCTAATAACTTGTTTACTCCTGAACCGCTGCACACAAAAATTTGGCAAAACATAGATCTGACCAATTGAAGTCCAAGACTAGATCTGACCAATCGAAGTCTATGAGCATGAACTGATGAAGCCATATAAGTCTAAGACTAGATCTCACCAATCCAAGTCCAAGACTAGATCTGACCAATCTAAGTCTATGAGCATGAACTGATGTAGCCATACAAGTCTAAGACTAGATCTGACCAGTCTAAGTCTATGAGCATGAACTGATGTAGCCATACAAGTGTAAGACTAGATCTGACCAGTGTAAGTCTATGAGTATGAACTGATGAAGCCATACAAGTCTAAGACTAGATCTGACCAATCTAAGCCTATGAGCATGAACTGATGAAGCCTACTTGGATGAGAGGCGAAACGTCTTCTAAGACAAACCAAACAGTCCAGTTGCGATCACTGAATGCCCTGAGAATACAATAACCTGATGAATGAGAACATCCGTAGACATACACACCTGTTGTTATTAAAACCCAAAGTTTGAACTAAGGTTGCAAGATATAGACAATATACAATATATATTTGGATGACAATGATGGAGATTTTAATACTATCGTCATATCAAGACAAGCATGCAATGATGCCTTTTAGCTTTGTCTCGCAAATTTGACAGTGACAAGTGTACGAACGCATCCTCAACAAACTGTAGCATTCCCGCTCGAAGGCTAATGTCCCTCCACAGTAGGGCTGCACGATTTTAAGATACAACTTAATTGCAATTTCTCTCTTTGAGCCAGCGTTTTTGCTAAGTTAGCCCATTCAACTTGCGGCACTTTCATTTTGAGGATATTATCAGCAAAGGGGAATTTTTTTCAGCAGCAAATCTTTAATTGTGATGAAACCAAAAAAGATGCCCCAGCAGACCTTTATTATAGCAAAGGAGAAGGTATCCTTCAACACAAGCCGTTGAAGGATTGCCTCATGTGCTAACTCTAGCGATGATTACGTGAAACCACATCTCGTTTATCACTCCGAAACTCTCAGGTTGTTCAACAATGCCACAAACATTCACAAACACAAGATTTAATGATTTGTACAACATGGTGGTTAACGTTTCGGACCTCAAAACTTTTGTGTGTCTGTGTGTGTGTGTGCTTGTTGACATTTAAGCTTCCTGTAATGTTGTTTTGTTGTTTGGATACAAAATATATTGTTGAGCCATTACCCCTGTGTTATGTTGGTTTGATGAACCAATCCATCCATCTTCTTCTGCTTATCTTGAGGCTGGGTTGCGGGGGCAGCAGCCTAAGCAGAGAAGCCCAGACTTCTCTCGCCCCGGCCACTTCGTCCCGCTCCTCACAGGTCAAGCTCGAGGTGTTCCCAGGCCATCTGGGAGACATACGACCCCCAAAGTGTCCTGGGTCTTGTGGCCTCCTACCGGCCGGCCGTGCCTTAAACACCTGCCCAGGGTGGCGTCCAGAGGGCATCCTGACCAGATGCCCGTACCCTTTATCTGGCTCCTCTCGATGTGGAAGAGCAGCGACTTTACTCTGAGCTCCTCCCAAATGACAGAGCTTCTCACCCTGTCTCGAAAGAAGACGGAGAAAACTAATTTCGGCCGCTTGTACCTGTGATCTTATAGGGACTTTTGCAGAGTCCAGAATAAATTATTCATGTTTACATTGATTCTTATGGGGAACTCTTCTTCAATATATGAACATTTCATGTTGAAGAACCATCAATCTTCCACTGTATGTTTGCAGCATGTTCGAAGGTTAGCACCCTCTAGGTGGCCACAACAGGCCGTAACTTTTCAACCACTAGCTGTAAAAGTCAGGAGAAGTGTGTGGAGAAGCAATATTGAGCTTTGCTTGTTTAAAAAATTCACTTTTTCTTCTCCACTATACTTCCTCCAGACAATTTCTGTAAAGATTTCTCTAAGGTACAACTTTTGTGGAACCCTTTTACTAGCATATTACCATGTTGATGTCCGCCCCAGCCGGGGTGATATATTATTGATCAAAAGGACGGCGTGGCGAAGTTGGTAGAGTGGCCGGGACAGCAATCGGAGGGTTGCTGGTTACTGGGGTTCAATCCCCACCTTCTACCATCCTAGTCACAAGGCAAGACACTTCACCCTTGCTCCTGATGGCTGCTGGTTAGCGCCTTGCATGGCAGCTCCCGCCATCAGTGTGTGAATGTGTGTGTGAATGGGTGAATGTGGAAATACTGTCAAAGCGCTTTGAGTACTTTGAAGGTAGAAAAGCGCTATACAAGTATAACCCATTTATCATTTATTTATTTAAAAGAGAGCAACAGAGTGTGGAAAATGGGAGCAGAGAAAAGATGGCAACTGAGAGGTTGGGTGGAAAGCAGTATTCAATAATCATTATTGCCTACAAAACAGAGCCCATCCATGCACTAAATCATGGTGGTGCCACCCTAGTGTTTTGTTCCTTTTATCAGAGGTGTGACATGTATCACAATAGTGTGGGTCCAGCATGATGTAGAACATTCACCATGCCTACATCGACACAAATGTTTGGCATTATGACGACTGCTGGATTAACGAGCCTAAAAACAGAGCTGTCCCCCTTTTCCGTCTTTGTGCCGATACAGATTGGTAAAGCGTAACAATAGTGTGCAACAATCGCCTGGAATAGACTGTGGAAAAGAGGCTATTGAGGATAGAGGATAGAGAGACATGGTTCCAGTCGCTGAAAAGCATTGTGTATGAGGGATTTGGCTTCGGTCTCAGAGGTTCTTATCAACAACAAACAGTTAACAATTGTCAAAAAATTAGCGTATTCATTTAAGGGATGTTCAGTGTCCAAGCAAAGAACCTATTGCCTCGATCTGGTTACAGGAAGTAAAGGCCAAAGGTCAAATGTGTACGACTGATTTGTTTTCAAATCAATGCTGTTACCCTATTTACTTTTGAATGATTTCTGTCCGAACATTGTAGAATTAAGGACAGTCATTATTATTTGTGCAAAATCTCTATTGATACGGAATGAATACATACATTTAAAGATACATACACACTTAGAGCTAGCACGCTGATCGCTAACTCAGAGCTAGAACAGTGATCGCTTGCTGGCACCCACCTTGTGCGCTAATCGCTAGCTAGCTTACATGCTAACATGAATACGACACAATTAGGTCTTTCCCCATTACCAATGTCATACCCCAATCTAAACTTGTATAAACAACTAAGCTATACAGGCTGTTCTCCCTCTCTACAGAGTGGTAGATCCTTACACAAACAATAAGTAAAGGACATCGCTTTGCCTTTAGCTTTAAAAAAACAACAACAAAAAAACACTCTAAAACCTTTACTAATAATGGAATAAGATAAACATGTCCTTCAACTACATTGGGTCTTTTTTGTTTGTTTTGGGTTTTTATTTTCCTTACATTTGTTTAACATTTGGGTTGTTACTACGTATGGAATGATGTTAGTTATTTTTTTTTGTTAAATTTTAAAATTCAAATTTTAAACGTCTTCATAGGTCATATGTCAATCAAATGCTGGGACTGCATCTTAACCTAAATATCTCACGCTGGGGACATAAATTGTCCCATTGAACCACCCTTGTGACTGTTTTGGACTTATGTTTGCGTTTTTTCTGTGTGTGGTGTTTTAGGTCCTGTGCCCTTATTTTGTAAATGTATTTTCCCCGTGCCATTCACAGGCGTCCACACCTGCTGCCGATTGGCAACTGGGACACCCATGCACCCAGTTGCTAATCAGTCCCCATATTATAATTTGTTCGGCACTACACTGCCATGATTAATGCCTATGTGATTATCCACAAAAGAAGTCCCGTGTTTTGCGCAATTCCGTTTGCACTCGCCTTCTTCTGTTTCTCTTACTATTAGTTGCGTGTTTTCCCACTCCCTCGGGAGTGCGTTTTCTTTTAATTCATTAAAGAATATTACTTTTACTCTCCGTCTGCCTCTCGTCTGCTGCATCTTGGGGTCACATCGCCGTAGCTACCTCCATGCCCGTGACATTTATAACAATAATTAATTGCAAAGTCATTAAACAATTTAATCATGCATTTTCTAATTTCAGAGTTTTATTGGCTTTGAAGAATGGATTGCATAACTTACACAAACTGCTTTATCTCTATAGTATTTTCCCACCCACACTTGAAAGAGCTGCATATACACACACAAGCACACTTACAATATGTATTCAATGTGTAGTGTCATCATCTTTTGACTTAATCTCAATAAATCCATCAAGTTATTGGGTACATGTTAAAAAAAAGTACAGCACAATCATGCTGACATTTAACAATTTAACATGTCTAAAAGAAATAGGAAGAAGCAAAGCGTATCTCTGTCTCATGAAAGTGTCTGATACTGTTATCAGGCACTGTTCACCAACATTTCTTTTTTGTGAATGCTGTATGTTTATAATACCTCTTAAACCAACCCACCTATATCCATTGTTGAAGTTCCTTACCTTTTCATTCTATAGTTTACGTCCACATACAAAAATGGCAAATTAGCAGTATGCATGCACATACTAAATCCTGCTCGCTGAACTGAGTTCTCATGCGCTATGCTGAGGTCTCACAGATTTATCCCCGAGTCTTTTATTTCATCCTAATTAATTTGCCTTAAGTGTCAATTTATCCTGCTGAACTGGGCCCTTTCCTGATCCAAATTTGCTGGTCCAGCAAACAGGCTTTGGACAAAGCTGCCTTTTTTGTCTCCAGGGTTTAACTCTGGTGTGTGTAGCAGTGAACGTTGTTAACCTTCACGGTTATCCCCGATGGTTTTGTAGGACCCTGGAGACTTGGACTGTTTTTAAAATGTTGGGCATCTATTGTTTGGTTAACAACCTATTGATTTGTGTTGGCCTCAGACATATGGCTACCCGGAGGTGGGGGAAAGCTGTGTTTATTCTCATTCACTAGCGTCATTGTTTTAAAGCATACAAACATTGCCAACTCCTCCTGTCCTATTGTGGTGAAAGTAATTGTCATTGGCTGAGAAGTATTTTATAAGTCACACAGGTATTATCTGATGTTTGCTCTGCTACACTGGCAAGTAAAAGCCCGATCAACTGGTCTGATGTGGCAAATTTGCAGAGTATTCGTGTAAAAAGGCTTTAGCATTTAGCTCATACATTACATTATCTATTGTCTTTGGCAGTTGTCAGTGTGCATGTTTCCATAGTGTCTTAAACGTAAGTTAAACTTAATATATGTTGGCTTGGTGCCAAAAATACTTTTTACTTGCTCTTACTTACTCACTTACTTGTAAGTTAGCAGAAAATGGAATTTATTTGATTGCACGGTTTCCCCTACATGTAATTGATCGTGGCGCACCGCCACAGCAAGATAAATGCCGCCTTTTGATTGATTGATTGAGACTTTTATTAGTAGGTTGCACAGTGAAGTACATATTCCGTACAATTGACCACTAAATGGTAACACCCGAATAAGTTTTTCAACTTGTTTAAGTCGGGGTCCACTTAAATTGATTCATGATACAGATATATACTATCATATATACTATCATCATAATACATCACACAAGATAATCACAATGAATTATTTACATTATTTACAATCAGGGGTGTGGAGGGGGGGTTAGGATATGGACATCAAGTAGTGGACAGAGAGAGAGAGAGAGAGAGAGAGAGATCAGAAGGCATAAGAAAAAGTATCTGCATTTGATTGTTTACATTTGATTGTTAGCAATCCGGGAAGGGTGTTAGTTTAGGGTTGTAGCTGCCTGGAGGTGAACTTTTATTGCGGTTTTGAAGGAGGATAGAGATGCCCTTTCTTTTATACCTGTTGGGAGCGCATTCCACATTGATGTGGCATAGAAAGAGAATGAGTTAAGACCTTTGTTAGTTCGGAATTTGGGTTTAACGTGGTTAGTGGAACTCCCCCTGGTGTGTGGTTATGGCGGTCATTTACGTTAAGGAAGTAGTTTGACATGTACTTCGGTATCAGGGAGGTGTAGCGGTTTTTATAGACTAGGCTCAGTGCTAGTTGTTTAACTCTGTCCTCCACCTTGAGCCAGCCCACTTTAGAGAAGTGGGTAGGAGTGAGGTGGGATCTGGGGTGGAGGTCTAGCAGTAACCTGACTAGCTTGTTCTGAGATGTTTGGAGTTTAGATTTGAGGGTTTTGGAGGTGCTAGGGTACCAGGAGGTGCATGCGTAATCGAAAAAGGGTTGAACGAGAGTTCCCGCCAGAATCCTCAAGGTGCTTTTGTTGACCAGAGAGGAGATTCTGTAGAGAAATCTCGCTCGTTGGTTAACCTTTTTGATTACCTTGGTTGCCATTTTATCACAGGAAAGGTTAGCCTCTAGAATGGAACCTAGGTAGGTGACCTCATCTTTCCTGGTGATAACAATGTCACCCACTTTTATGGTGAAGTCATTGACTTTCTTGAGGTTGACGTGGGACCCAAACAGGATGGATTCTGTTTTACCCAAGTGTATGGATAGCTTGTTGTCAGCGAGCCAGGTGCAAGTTCTACAGAGCTCAGCACTGAGGATTTTCTCCACCTGTGACTTGTCCTTGCCGGATACCAGCAAGGCAGAGTCATCCGCAAACAAAAACAATTCACAGTCGCATGCCGATGACATGTCGTTTATGTATATTAGGAACAGTAAAGGTCTCAAATATACTGCCTTGGGGGACTCCACAGCTCACAGAGAGGGGGGGGGACACGGTGCCGTTCACCTCTACCACCTGCTCCCTCCCCTCCAAGTAAGATTGCATCCAGCTCCATGAGTTTTTGTTAAATCCGATTGCTCTGAGCTTATCCAACAGTATAGCGTGGTTAACGGTGTCAAAGGCCTTCTGAAGGTCCAGCATGACCATGCCGCAGTATTTGCCCGCGTCCACCTCATGCTTGATGTGGTCGGTCAGATAGAGAAGGCATGTGTCAGTGGAGTGGTTAGTTCTGAAGCCGGATTGGAATTTGTACATGAGTTTATTAGTGGCAAGGTAACTATCGACCTGTTCAAAAACAATTTTTTCCTTTACTTTCGAAATGGAACTGAGAATAGAAACAGGTCGGTAGTTGCCAGGTTCCAATTTGCTTCCTTTTTTAAAGAGGGGAGTTACTCTTGCAATCTTAAAATCTTTTGGTACTTGGCCTTGTGTAATTGATAGGTCTATTTTGTGCGTGATGATCGGGGCAATGATGGAGGCAGAGTCCCTGAGGAATCTGGAGGGAATATTATCAAGGCCGGTGGCCTTGTTAGGGTGGAGCGCACTCAATTTTTGAAACCCCTCATCAGCTGTGACCATTTCTAATTTGAAATCATCATTGGATACTCCTAGCTTTCTGTAGAAGGCTTTAATGTGTTCTACACCAAAGCGACCAGAGTGGTGAGACAGCTTGTTGACAAGGGTTGCGGCTATGCTGGTGAAAAAGATGTTAAGTCTGCTAGCTACCTCCATTTTGTCTGTAATGAGGGAGTCACCCTCCTTGATGCTGATGTTGGTGAGTCTTGTTTTAAGTTTCTGGCTGCAACCAGGAAGCTAGTTGTTGAGAATTTTCCAGAGCTCACGTGGCTTATTTGTGTTTTCCTCTATTTTGTCGTTAATGTAATTTTTTTTTAAGGATTTAGTCAGGTTGGTTGACTTATTTCTTAATTTATTGCATTGCTTTTTAAAAGTGTAAAGGAGTAATTTGAGGTTGATATTACTGGGTTGTTTATCTACTTCTGTTTTACATTTTTGGTATTCAGAGTATTTTCTGTCTCTGTCTTTTATGGCAGCTAATAGGTCCGGATTCATCCATGGTTCCGAGCGGGCTTTGATCCTGACTGTTTTCACGGGAGCCATGTCATTTAGTATCTTTAGGAACGCCGTTTTGAAGCAATCCCAAGCAACATCGACCAGGTTGCTCGCGAGCACAGGGGACCAGTCCCACTCATCTAATTTTAAATTGAAATTGTCATTGGAGTGTTTTTTGAGGGATCTGGATTGGGCTGTTATGTGGCCATTGGCTTTAGGTTTAGCTATTTTGCGGGTGCAGAAGGTGAGATAGTGGTCGCTAAGACCACAGATCATGACCCCACTGTTTTTTATTTTAGGCCTGTCTGAAGTGAGAATGAGATCTATGGTTGATTGGGTGGAATCACACACCCTTGTAGGTAGCGCTATTAGCTGGGAAAGACCGTGCAGATTACAAAACTTGCTGAAGGATCTGAAGACAGGCGCATCTTTGCGTTGAATATATGTGTTCAGATCCCCAGTTATAATTTTCTCCACGTTGTCTGTCCCCGCCAAGCATTCTTCCAAAACCCCATAGAAATCACTCTGATTAGGGAGTCTATAAACAGTCCCTATTAGTACCGGCTTAGCGTTTTTAAATTTGATTTCCGCCCACACAGATTCCAGGTTATTGTGGTTAAGATCAGTGCGAGTTATGTATTTAATATCTTGGTGAATATACGTACAAACGCCCCCACCGTGTTTATTCCTGTCCTTTCTGATAACCGAAAAGTTTTCTATTTATATCTCTGAGTCAGAAATACCTTGATCAAATTTGGTTTCAGAGAAACACAAGATTTTTACCTTCGTGTTGAGGAACATTTCTCTGATTTGGTCGAGTTTAGCTCCAGAGAGGCTGTTCACATTAAGGTGGATGATGTGTAGTCCACTGGAACCAAAAAGGGCATCAGAGTCCGCTGTGTTGTGGTACTGACCAGAAAAGTTGTTGGTTATTATTGCTGTTGAAGTTGAAGAACAGAAGGAAGAGAAAGGAGAGAGAGAGAGAGGCATATTGTTCTTCCTCCAGGTGAAGGGGGAGGGAGGGGGAGGGGCGGAGTTGGAGAGGGGGATGCCAGGTAGGGTTGCTGGGGGTGGATTTCCTTTTGGCGGGCTTTTTTGAAGACAAAGAGAACAACGAAAATGTTTTTGTAAAGGCCTCTAAATCCAGTGTATGCCGCGTCCTCGACCGTCATGGACCGGGGAGAGGCAGCATGGACCCCCGCCATCTCGTGCAGTTCCCCGCCATCACCGATGGCTGGGTCGCCGTCCACCGCCGCCGCGTCGTTCACCGCCGCTGAGTTGCTGCCTTCTCTGATGACTGGGTCGTCCTCCCACGCCGCCGCCGAGCCTCCGACCGTGTCGATGAACGGGGCGAAATCCTCCGCCGAGCCGCCGACTGCTGGAGCACAGGTGAGCTTGAGCTGAGATGAGCCGGTAGCTGAGTTAGCTTCGATGGCGACGCTAGCAGTAGCATTGCTAGTCTTCGCCAGTCGGGACAACATTAACCGTGTTGTTACAGGTCCAGGGTTGAGTTCAGTGTCTCCTGATAGTAGAAGTAATAGTAGTATTATTGACTTTCTGTCTATCCTTCCAGTCAGGGGCATGTTCACTTTGCCTCGATGTGCAGTCAAGCACGATGCTAACACGTTAGCTCCAAAACCAAGGTATTGGTATTGTCGTGGAGATAAAAGTCACTATGGATGTCCATTTCGCGTTCTTGACTCTCATTTTCAAGAGGGTGAAGTATCCGAGGAGGTTTAAAATATAAATCCGTGATCCACAGTACAAAAAGGAGGAAGTGTGGGATAATCCGAGCAGTTGTTTGAATTCCCGATCGGGAGCGAAAGAGGGTGCGACCGCTCATCTCGGCGTCCTACGTGAAAAAAAATAATAATTAAAACATGAAAACAAATATATAAACAGTAAAATATTGTATGAATGTATATACTGTACATAGTATATTAGTTACATTCTACATTGGCCATACTAATTTGGAAAAACATCAATCAATCAATCAATGTTTATTTATATAGCCCTAAATCACAAGTGTCTCAAAGGGCTGCACAAGCCACAACGACATCCTCGGTTCAGATCTCACATCAGGGCAAGGAAAAATTCAACCCAGTGGGATGACAATGAGAAACATTGGAGAGGACCGCAGATGTGGGTGACCCCCCACCCCTCGACGAGGGAGAGGGGGGCAGAGCAGAAAAGAAAAGAAACGGCAGATCAACTGGTCTAAAAGGGGGGTCTATTTAAATCCTAGAGTATACAAATGAGTTTTAAGATGGGACTTAAATGCTTCCACTTAGGTAGCATCTCTAACTGTTACTGGGAGGGCATTCCAGAGTACTGGAGCCAGAATAGAAAATGCTGTATAGCCCGCCGACTTTTTTGGGGCTCTGGGAATCACTAATAAGGCGGAGTTCTTTGAACACAGATTTCTTGCCGGGACATATGGTACAATACAACATCTCAAATCACATAAAAACGTTCTTCGGTGCTTTATCTAAAGGGAAAACAAAAAATGTGCATTTAAATCACCTGTCAGGTGCGCTACAGCTGGTTGTGCTCCTAAACGGGGTTCACACCTGGCAAAGTAAGTAAAGATAGTTGAAGAGAAAGGTATTCCCAAGTTAATTTAGGCATTTATATTCTTATTTTGACATTACTAAAGACAATAACGTCTAACTTAGCGCCGTGTGCATCTTCAAACCTCCGTTTGGACATCTGTTTGTGTTGAGTATGCATATTTTCCGGTGCGTGTGGGGTTTTCTCCGAGTACTCAGGCTTCCTCCCACATTGCAAAAATATGCATGTTACTAACATGTGTTATCTAACAACCTGTGTTACCTAACATGGTTAGCTTCATTAGGGACTGTAAATTGTCCACATGTATAAACGAGAGTGTGAATGATTGTCTTTCCATGTATGTGCCCTGCGATTGGCCATGCTAATTTGGGTTAGCTTGTCAATGAGCTGCTCAATTGTACGTTAGCATTAAGCTAGCGGCATTATAACCAACCTTCATCCTGTATAATTATATTTCTTTTTTCAGTTTATTCCAAAATGTTTTATTAAAGCCTACTGAAACCCACTACTACCGACCACGCAGTCTGATAGTTTATATATCAATGATGAAATCTTAACATTGCAACACATGCCAATACGGCCGGGTTAATTTATGAAGTGCAATTTTAAATTTCCCGCTAAACTTTCGGTTGAAAACGTCTTTGTATGATGACGTATGCGAGTGACGTCACTAGTTAAACAGAAGTATTGGTACACCTTTGAATCAAATACAAAAAAGCTCTGTTTTCATCTCAAAATTCCACAGTATTCTGGACATCTGTGTTGGTGAATCTTTTGCAATTTGTTTAATGAACAATGAAGACTGCAAAGAAGAAAGTTGTAGGTGGGATCGGTGTATTAGCGGCTGGCTGTAGCAACACAACCAGGAGGACTTTGACTTGGATAGCAGACGCGCTAGCCGACCCTAGCCGACCCTAGCCGCCGACCGCACGGATGATCGGGTGAAGTCCTTCGTCCTTCCGTCGATCGCTGGAACGCAGGTGAGCACGGGTGTTGATGAGCAGATGAGGGCTGGCTGGCGTAGGTGGAGCGCTAATGTTTTTATCATAGCTCTGTGAGGTCCCGTTGCTAAGTTAGCTTCAATGGCGTCGTTAGCAACAGCATTGTTAATCTTCACCAAACTGGAAAGCATTAACCGTGTATTTACATGGTGTAAACTATAGGGAAATGTGAGCAGCACTCCAGCTTGTGACGTCACGCTACTTCCGGTAGGGGCAAGGCTTTTTTTTATCAGCGACCAAAAGTTGCAACATTTATCGTTGTTGTTCTCTACTAAATCCTTTCAGCAAAAATATGGCAATATCGTGAAATGATCAAGTATGACACATAGAATGGATCTGCTATCCCAGTTTAAATAAAAAAAATTCATTTCAGTAGGCCTTTAATTTAATGTGATTCCTACATGTGTGTGCACTTCATGTGTATATATACTGTATAAGGTATTTTTTTAGTGTGCTTGAATATCAATAAACCACCTCAAGTTATTTGTTTTTCATCTCTAATTCGAAAGACTGTTTACATATTTGGCAAACTAAATTCCAACATTCAGGGATGGCGGAATATAGTGTAGCCTGTTTTACTTTTCACAATAAGCAACAACAATTGAAAAATAAAGAACAATATAATTAGGAAAAAATATCTATCCATCGATTTCCTACCGCTTGTCCCTCTGTTATTTCTAATAACTAATAACACAGATTTGTCTTTAAATATACAATACATAACAGATTGTTAATAATTTGTTTATCCTTTTTTAGGAAAATATATCCATCATTGCCAATCAAAATGATCATGACGCCATGTATATGATGATGTATATGCCACGCCCCCACCACCACATATATAGTGTCAATCTAAGGGAAACCCTTGGTTATATTGCAAGTTATCTACACTGATTTGATTAAGTTTGACTTGCCTTATGACAGTAATGAGTCACACAAATACCCAAATATCATCAATCTATCGTCTGCCACTGATCATTAAGTAAGAGTTAACATATGCAGAGGAGACACATCAGTGTTTAATAAACCTAAACAAGCCTTTGGGGGCTGAAAACCAATCGAGTTGCAGCCAGGGAAGACAAAAGCCCCCCCAGCCCCCATCAAAGGAAATACCAAACATTAGTGCGGTATAAATAGCCAAGTCTGACTTTGTAGCACTTGTTAGAGGACAGGAAGCTCTCCCATGGGGTCGCCTCGATCACAAGGTCTCCTCCAAATTCTCCTGGCCCTCGCAACTCTTTTTGGTTTGATCTGTTTTTGCCCTGATTTCCCTAACCTTCTGTTTAGTCTTTTTGATCATCTCTTTAAATTTACTTTTGTATTTAAAAAAAAATCTCTCTCCTTTTTTTGCAATCATGCACAACTAATAGGCTTAGTAACACATTCTGCTTTATTAATGGCTGTCTATGGAAGTTAATATCCCCAATGTATTAAGTGTATATATATTAAGTATAAAGGGAATAAATACTTCCTTGTACTTACAGTAAGAATATTTTAATTGTCTTTGATCAAACAGCTCTACTCATTTAACACAAAATTCAACTTATAGAATTATTTATTGTGAGTCTGCTCTCAATCAACGGTATTAGGTTATTTCAAAGATGCTAAACAAAGTTACATTGAAGTATGTCAATTGTCCGAAAAGGAGTAGGAAGAATCAGATCTATGTGAATTCTATCCTTGATGTGATGATTGAACTATTAATTACTACTACCTCTTTGGGCAAACCTTTACCGTATATGGAAATATCCGCTGAAGGAACTGGGAACAAAGCTACTCAAATTTCAAATGGTTCGTTTGGAGAAAGTATAAAGGAAGGCAAGATTGTTTTATGAATATCTCCACCATGCCTCCATGGCTTTGATTTCAAATTTTTTGGGACTAATGAGAATCCCAGGGTTCCCCCTAAACTGCCAAGATAACCCGGTGGGGGTGGGGTTATGGGTGTGGTCACAATGACATCAACGAATAATTTGCATAATTTGCTTTAAAAACGCTCAAAAAATGTAAAACAAATCTGTTTTTATTCATTAGTATTAACATGTATTTTTTAAATTGTTTTATCGATTTTTTCAAGTGTTTACAGACTTAATGCATTTAAAAAAAATTAAACTAGCAACAAATCCATGCTTCTTCCTTCTGGTGTTATTTTAGAATGTACTCGTGTTTAGAGACTCTTAACTTCTGTCCCTGATGAAAGAGGCTGCAGCGAGCATGACGTCACACTTGCTCTGCGCTGTTGTTACCGTTTCACGTTCTCTTCCTAAAAGCCGCCACTGTCCTCTTAATATTTGCACATTTTGTAGATGGCTCCGATATATTAAAGTCATGTCCACATCACAGACTTGCTGACAACGCTCCAGACAATGGCGTGTGTTTTGTTTACATCCGGTTTTGGTAGCGCGGTTTTCGGTGATCAAAGTCTTTTTTCGGTGGTCAAGTTTTGGGTACATCACTTATAATAGCGAGCAAATAATAGGATATGTATATATATAAATTCGGTAACACTTAAGTATGGGGAACATTTTCTAAGTAACAAAGACTTAATTTAGAGTTATTAGGTTAGGGTTAGGGTTAGGGTTAGAGGGTTAGGGTTAGGGTTTATAATTGGTTGTATAATAAGGCCATGCAGAATAAGGCATTAATAAGTACTTAATAATGACTAATTAAGAGCCAATATGTTCCTAATTTGCATGTTAATAAGCCACTAATTAATGGTGAATATGTTCTCCATACTAAAGTGTTGTGAATTTTTGGGTGTCCCACGATTCGATTCAACATCGATTCTTGGGGTCACGATTGGTTTCAAAATCGATTTTTTCAATTCAACACAATTCAAAAACAATTTTTTTCCCAATTCAAAAGGATTCTCTATTCATTCAATACATAGGATTTCAGCAGGAGCTACCCCAGTCTGCTGACATGCAAGCAGAGTAGTAGATTTTTGTAAAAAGCTTTTATAATTGTAAAGGACAATGTTTTATCAGCTGATTGCAATAATGTAAATTTGTTTTAACTATTAAATGAACCAAAATTATTGGACACAGTGTGTGTGTTATGTCTTAGACGGGGGGAAGGAGACGGTACAACAGCAGAAGTATAAACTCAATATATTTATTGAGTGATTTATGATTATGTAGGGTGTGTATGCTACTATGTGTTTGAATGTAAACTATGTGCTGGAATTAATATATAAAGATACCGTAAGGGGTGTTGTCATGCGTGTTGAATGGTGGCGTCCAAATCCAGAGCGAGAAAGCAAAAAGGTCCGGGTCCAAGCGTGGTCGTAGTGCAGGAGAGAGCGTCCAAAGTCCAGGCAAGGTGTCGGGAATCAGGAGGGCAAACAGGATTCAGGGGAATATGACAGCGGGAGCTGAGACAGGGACTGTGGGAGGAAGGAGAGACGAAGGAGATCAAAAACAAAGTACGAAGAAACAAGCACAGGAGAAGAACACTGGTGGGAAGTCAGAGACGTGAGCTTACTGCAAGCAAAGCAACGTTCCGACGAGGAGTAGTCAGCGGCGAGGCTCTTTATCCTGTCGTCCGTAATCACTGCCAGGTGTCTTGATTGATGATTGTCTCCAGCTGCGGCGGCATGTGGGTGCGGTCTGCACAGCACGTGTGGGTGCGGTCTGCGCAGCGCGTGTGGGGGCGTGTCTGGACGTACTCAGAGTGGAGCTGCTGAGTGCTCCCGCAGACGAGGGAAGAACGGACTGTGCGTGTGTCATGACAGTGTGTTTTGGAATTGGATTGCATTGTTATGGTATTGCTGTGTATTGTTTTGTTGGATTGATGAATTAAAAAAAAAAAAACTTTTTATTTTTTTAAATCAATTTTAAAAAAAATAAATTAATTAATTAAAAAAATAAAAATCCAATCTCAAAACCACCACTGCCTTACGGTCAACCCACTCGAGGGTAAGGCTAAGGGAGTAAACCCCGACAGAAAATCAGGAGCCGGAGTCCTGAAGGCGGTTTGACGTTGTAGCGTCATTCCGGCAACTCCTGCGGCGTCGCTGGTGCCAAGTTGTATCGACACTCGTCCCTCCCTTGGATCCACCAGCCATGCGGAGAGAGGGGGCTTGCTGCCTGGACAACAGCTTGCCCTCCATAGTTCCATGCCCAGGCCTTGTAGATCCACTGGAGAGGTCCACTGGAGAGGTCCACTGGAGAGGTCACTCCAGCAGATACCGGTTCTAAGCCCATCCGATTGGCAAAAGAAACGGGTGCCAGGGACCCACTTGCAGTGAGACCCACCCCCCTTTTTGGATCTACCCCATCGTCTCCCGAGACGGAAGGATGCCGATGACTAAAGTGTTACCATCAATTCAAACTGTAGCGACCAGCTAATGCAAAAGTTTTATGTTTAGGTTTATGTGGTTGGGATTTGATGTCAGCTGTTCGCATGTTTCCAAACACACCGTCCGTGCCTGAAAGGTGATTAGCGGAGAAGGAGCGAGTGTTGTTGTGTGTCCGGTGGGGAAGCAAAGACTCAGGAGAAGAAAGTGTTTTCATGGGAGGTAAAGCCTGTTGGAATTGTGCCAATGTTTGTTATCATAAGATTGGTAATAAAAGGTAAAAATAGCGTCAGACTTTGTATGATTCCTTTGGGGGGTACAATATATTATATTACTTTAATTTTTTTTCAAATAAACATTCATAAACGTTGCATTCAATTGTGTCAGCGGGCCAGCTTCAGTGTTAATTTCATGTCGCCTCAAGGGCCAAGTGAAATTACACGGCGGGCCAAATTTGGCCCGCGGGCCACAGCTTGACACCCATGCTATACACAATGACATATCACCGCATGTTTATTTCTCTTTAACAAATGCTGCAGATTTGACTGATTGTTGCGTGTGGGAGAATAGAAACAAATCAGATTTGACTGTGAAAATCCTAAATCGTAGACAGCCCTACTTACAACACATCAGCTGTTTAATTGCAGTGTGCATCATAGTTGTGTATTAGACTTAGGGGTGTTGAGATGCCCTATAATAGTAGCATCTCTATGGCGAATCCACTGTAAATTAACATCAACTTAGCGCATTTGTTTTAATGAATGCATTTTATGTTGGGATGTCACAGAGAAGTTATTTTGTATTTGACATACTATATTTCTGTATAGCGACAAGCAGGCATGACATCATCACCTGATGCTGGTGGCGGTGTCATAACTACGCCAATAGGCTGAATAAAAATATACAGTACATATAGCCATATTGTCCAGAATGTTAATGATCCTCCTGTACCAACACAGTTAGGAACCAGTGCCAAAAATGACCACTTCTTAGTATACTGTGCATCCCTATCACGTGGGGCATTCAACTTCTAGCATGCTTGTAAAAGCAGCTTTTTTTGAAAGATTTATTAACCGTAGTCGCTTTGAAATTATGTTTTTGTTTCCAAAGTCTCTTGCAAACTAAACATATATGTTATTTTCTACAAGTTCTTGTAAGACCATCCTTCTGATGTTAACTTGACATTTTAACCAGGGAAACAAAATAAAAAAACAATTGTGTTGTCATTTATCAGTGTATAGACTTCTAATGAGTCTGCTTTTCTTCTGGCTTTTGTACCAAGCATATATACTGTATTTCCTTCAGCTGGCAAGGAGAAGAACCACATTCACCACTAACGCTTTCAGTTTGATGTTTCACAGCAATGTTTTAGGCTTTTCTGCAAGACGTCGGGTTTATTGCTTTTAAAACCACAGTTTTGATTTATTTTAAAGGAGTCGTACTATGATTTTAAAGACATCCTTGTGGTCTACATAACATGTAATGGTGGTTCTTTGGTGAACATTTTGCGTCAATTTTCTTTTTCAGAACGTCTTCAAACCACTTTAAGACTGTCTCTTCAGAATGCGCGGTTTTGTGGCGGTCTTATTTACATGCCAAAATCCTCCTTTAGGCCAAGCCCCATTCAACTGCATCTCCAAACCGTCAGCCATGTTGTAGTTGTTACTGCTACCATATTGAGTCTACTGGCAGATATGGGTTACAAATATATCAGGGGTCGGCAACCTTTACCACTCAAAGAGCCATTTTGGCAAGTTTCACAAATTAAATAAAATAATGGGAGCCACAAAAAAAAAAAATTAAATTTAAAATGAAAAACACAGCATACAAAGCTTAAAATGCTTTGTGCTATGTTAACCAGGGGTCTCAGACACACGCACCGGTACGCACCTTAATATGGAAATTTGATGTTAGTGCGGCCCGCAAGTTTTGAAAGAATGGCGCTTGATAGCGTCATACTTGCCAACCCCCTCATTATTTCCGGGAGACTCCCGAATATCAGGGCGTGATGGCACTGCTTATGGCGCCCTCTACAGCCTGCCCAAACAGTGTACCTGCTCGACCACATGTAGAATGCAGCTTGAGCTTGCTCACGTAAGTGACAGCAAGGCGTACTAGTTCAACAGCCACACAGCTTACACTGACGGTAGCCGTACAAAAACAACTTTAACACTGTTACGTTACAAATATGCGCCACACTTTGAACCCACACCAAAAAAGAATGACAAACACATTTCTGGAGAACATCTGCACTGTAACACAACATAAACACAACACAACAAATACCCAGAATCCCATGCAGCACTAACTCTTCCGCTCAACTGACGCACGGAGGGTGGGAGGGTTGATGTGTGGGGGGGGTTTGGTGGTAGCGGGGGTGTATAATCTAGACCGGAAGAGTTAGGGCTGCATGGGATTCTGGGTATTGGTTGTGTTGTGTTTATGTTGTGTTACGGTGCGGATGTTCTCCAGAAATGTGTTTTTCATTCTTTTTTGGTGTGGGTTCACAGTGTGGCGCATATGTGTAACGTAACAGTGTTAAAGTTGTTTTATACGGCTACCGTCAGTGTAAACTGTGTGGCTGATGAGTAAGTATGCTTTGTTGTCTCCTACGTGTGCAAGTAAAGGCTACATACAACATGTGGCCGGGCTGGTACGCTGTTTGTAAATGCTATAGAGGACAATTACTGTAGTGCATTTAGGGCACGCCCTTAATTTAGTAATTAGAGTGAAAATAGGATAGTAATTGCCCTGGGAGTTTTCCAGGAGAGGCACTGAGATCCATAAGTCTCCTGGGAAAATCGGGGGTCGGCAAGTATGCAGCTGAGCCGCATCAGAGTGGTCAAAGAGACGCATGCGGCTCCGGTGCCGCGGGTTGCCGACCCCTGAAATACATGCTTTTTTATTTTATTAGAAATGGCAGCATCGGAGGATTTTAGCATGCATGTGCATGTATGAGCCAGTCTGCCCCACAACAAGAGGATAGAGAAAAATTAGAAACTTATACACAACAACATTATTTGGAGATGTCCGCTGATGTAACTAAGGCAACAATACACAGCTAAAGTCTGAAATTCTAAACGGCTCATTTTGACAATTTTGAAAGGAGGCAACATTGTTTTATAAATATCTCCACCATGGTCGGATTTCAAATTTCCAGGACGTATGGGGATCCCAAATACCCAAAATAGGGTACCAGCAGTTAAGACGAGTTGTTTTAGCATAATATGAACCCTTTAAGACAAATGCTTCAGTAGGTCGGCACAAAAAGAGTCAAGGTCAGTGACAAATGGTCAAGGCATTGAAACTAGGGATGTCCGATAATATCGGCCTGCCGATATTAACGGCCGATAAATGCGTTAAAATGTAATATCGGAAATTATCTGTATCATTTTTTTTATTATTGATATCGGTATCGTTTTTTTGTTGTTGTTTTTTAAAATTAAATCAACATGAAAACCACAAGATACACTTACAATTAATGCACCAACCCAAAAAACCTCCCTCCTCATTAACACAAAAGGGTTGTTTCTTTCTGTTATTAATATTCTGGTTCCTACATTATATATCAATATATATCAATACAGTCTGCAGGGATACAGTCCGTAAGCACACATGATTATGCGTGCTGCTGGTCCACTAATAGTACTAACCTTTAACAGTTAATGTTACTCATTTTCATTAATTACTAGTTTCTATGTAACTGTTTTTATATTGTTTTACTTTCTTTTGTATTCAAGAAAATGTTTTTAATTTATTTATCTTATTTTATTTTATATATATTTTTTAAAAGTACCTTATCTTCACCATACCTGGTTGTCCAAATTAGACATAATAATGTGTTAATTCCACGACTGTATATATCGGTTGATATCGGTATTGGTTGATATCGGTATCGGTAATTAAAGAGTTGGACAATATCGGAATATCGGATATCGGCAAAAAGCCATTATCGGACATCCCTAATTGAAACCTACGCAAATATATTTTATAGCTCTTGTATTAATGCGAATGAGCTATCTTGCTTTTTTTAAAGCAGTACCCCATGAAGTTACTGTCAGTTTAGCCCAGGAATATAGCATCAATCTTATCACAGAAGCTGAGAGTATGTTTTTAGACAGTTTTTTCAGTCTAATAAGCTGTTTGCATGTGTGCATTTGGGTTAGGAATGCAATTACTCACTGAAAAGATCATGTTTTCGGGAAAGCTCTGGATGCCATTTATGTGGTGCAGATTGCTTTTCCACAAATGTGGAGTGTATTTGCATATGTATAGAACATTCCAGTAAAAGGTAAGCCATTAAGGAGGTGTCATGCTCTCAGACGCACAGTTGTGATCATGTTAAAATGTCAACTCTTATTCGGTGTCATCTGTAAACACAAGCCAGTTATTTTCTTGTGTAGCCTTCCCTACATCGTAACAAGACCTGTCCATTTCATGCAGTTTGTTTATGTGATGTTTGTCTTCGCGGGTTGGTCATGAGTTCAAAGCTGTATAACTTGCCCATAAAGTGCTAAAGTTTATTTATCTTCATCTTCTTCTGTCTCCAGCATGTTCAGCCCTATCTCAATATGTAATAAACTGTGTGTAGAATATATATTGTATATCTATGTAAATATGTGTGTGTGTGTGTCTATACATGTATGTATGTGTGAATATATATATATATATATATATATATACTACCGTGTCACCCAAACAATTTTGTGGAATAGCCTTCATTTCTAAGATCAAGAATAGACTGTCGAGTTTCAAATGAAAGTTCTCTTTTTCTGGCCATTTTGAGCGTTTAATTGACCCCACAAATGTGATGCTCCAGAAACTCAATCTGCTCAAAGGAAGGTCAGTTTTGTAGCTTCTGTAACGAGCTAAACTGTTTTCAGATGTGTGAACATGATTGCACAAGGGTTTTCTAATCATCAATTAGCCTTCTGAGCCAATGAGCAAACACATTGTACCATTAGAACACTGGAGTGATAGTTGCTGGAAATGGGCCTCTATACACCTATGTAGATATTGCACCAAAAACCAGACATTTGCAGCTAGAATAGTCATTTACCACATTAGCAATGTATAGAGTGTATTTCTTTAAAGTTAAGACTAGTTTAAAGTTATCTTCATTGAAAATAAGGACATTTCAATGTGATCCCAAACTTTTGAACGGTAGTGTATATATATTAGGGCTGCAACAACTAATCGATTAAATCGATTACAATCGATTGTAAAAATAGTTGCCGATTAATTTAGTCATCGATTCGTTGGATCTATGCTATGCGCATGCGCAGAGGCTTTTTAAAAAAAACAAAAAAAACTTGTTTTTTAATTTTTTTTAAATAAACCTTTATTTATAAACTGCAACATGTACAAACAGCTGAGAAACAATAATCAAAATAAGTATGGTGCCAGTATGCTGGGTTTTTTCAATAAAATACTGGAAAGGACAGAAATGTAGTTTTGTCTCTTTTATCCGATTATTAATCGATTAATCGAAATAATAATCGACAGATTAACCGATTATCAAATTAATCGTTAGTTGCAGCCCTAATATATATATATATATATATATATATATATATATATATATATATATATATATATATATATATATATATATATATATATATATATATATATATATATATATATATATATATATATATATATATATATACAGTGGGGCAAAAAAGTATTTAGTCAGCCACCCATTGATTTTCAATGGGTGGCTGACTAAATACTTTTTTGCCCCACTGTATATATATGTACCCACAACTGTGTGTGACATACCTGAGAACAATACAAAATAAGTCTTATCTATAAGGTGAAAACCCACAGAACCCTACAGTAGTACAGTGAGTCATTTTTTTTAATCCACCAAATGTGTGTAAGTGACAGAGACATAATCCCAGCTAATATTATGCCCAAGCGCAGCACGTGTTCCTACAGAACTGGGGCATAGTGGCATGGCTGAAAAAATCAAATTTAAATACACGTAGGCAGAAAAATGTCACCCTGCAGGCAAACACATGCAGTGTTGCACATGCATACGTATTTGTATCTTTGGTATACATATTTTAGTTTTTTTGTCCTTTGGCTTAGTTGAAATTCTAATACATTTACACATGCTACCTTGATCTAGGGCTCAGCATTCATGGCAAACATCTGAATAACAATTAACTGAACCTTTGACCTGCAAAGTATTAGTGACATTGTTATAGGAACTAGGGTTGTGTGTTATGCGGGTAATGCTGAAGTACCGCGGTACTAATGAATTAAAGAAGGTACTATACTGCCTTTAAAAAAATACCAGTGCTTTTTTTGTGCGCCTGATTCAACAGAACAGGCCACTTGAAAGCGAAAATAATGTGGAGACAGAAGAGGAGAATGGATGTATTTTGGCTTTAAAACAAACAATGAAGGTGAAGCTATAAACGCTGAAGCTTTGAAACGTACCTAGCTTGCGGCTAACGTCCGTCCACAGTGTTTTAGCTACTTTTAAATCACTAATCCTTGCCTCCATGTCGACAAATAAAGTAAGTGTTCTACAAGTATCATCCCTGCAGGAAGAGGAATAGCTAAACATGCTTCACTACACACCATAGGTTTGACAGTAACTGCTAACAGCAAGCTAGCACTCCTAAATGTAAACAAATCGTTGGATCTATACAAATATCGACTCTAACAATACCAAGTACAGGAGTTGTATATAGTCAATACTACGATGATTACATCGATATTTTTGTTATATCACATTTTTTGTCTTTTTTTTTTGCAAATGCTGAGAAGCCACATAGTCAATACCAAGTTTGTAGTATCACCCAAAACTAATGTAAAGTATTCAAACAACAGAATAATATGTGCTTATTACATTTTAATAGAAGTGTAGATAGAACATGTTAAAAGAGAAATTAACCATATATTAACAGTAAATGAACAAGTCTATTAATAATACATCACTCCATCCATGTTCTACTGCTTCTTCTTCATCTTCATGACCAAATTAAGACAAAATAATACAATTAATTAGGAGCCTTTGTAACCTATTTGATTACTTAGTACTAAAAGAGAAGATGTCTCATATGTCCACTGTTATTTAATGCCAAAATTGTTCTGTGATAGCAATAAGAAACATTTGTTTATTGTATCATAAGATTTTCTGTTAAAATAACCAACACAATTTTTTTTGTTATCAACTTTATTTTGGAAAGTATCACAAAGTATTGAAATACATTTTGGTACTGGTACCAAAATATTGCTATCAGGACAACCCTAATAGGAAATAACGCTGTCACTATTATTGTTACTGTTACTACCACTAACTATTTTAGTAACATGGTGCCTTGACGGAGGTAACCATGTTACTGCATCTCTTGACACTGAGCCGGTAAACTGCTGCATTGCCTCTGAGTTGGTAAAAGTTTGTACTAGATTATAAATCATGCCTCGCACTTGTGTCGTAGAAGTTTGTGGCCATAAGCCGAGAAATGGTCAACTTTGAAGTTTAACCTGCACCCGAAGACATCGTTGGGAAAAAGCGGCAAAATGCTCGTTACCATCTAAACGGAGGAACACAAGTCCTTTGCTGAAATATATAAACAACCCATAAGCGCGGACATTGTACAGTAAGTGATTGTTTTATTATATTCCTAGTTTGTATTTCTTGTTTTTACTACTACACAATAGTTTAGTGTTTCACTAAAGATGCATCCTTTTACCTTCCAGCTTCAAAAACTTGCAGCTCATCCACCATATTTTCATGCTCAAAAATATTAGATATTATTAAAGGTTCTGGAGCATCATCATTTGTCCCAAAATAGTCGTAATTATGCCATGATTAGTAGTAGTTGTTTTTGTTGAAGGAAATACAAAAACGCTCTGTGAAATCAATGTAGCCAAAAAAAAAAAAAAGTGCTGCTTAAAATTACCAAAATACTGTAAATTATTCATGGTTTTATGAATATGCATGTTACTACATGACATATATACTTACAGCTAGGGCTGGGCGATATATCGATATACTCGTGATATTCGAGTATACGTTCTCACGCAGTTGCTTTTAGCTGCGGGCATTACACTACAGGCTATTCTCACTCTTTGTTGTCTCTCCTCACAGAGACATAAAACAAACGCACCTTCTTACATAAGTCACATACGTATACGCCCTCGCGGAGCAGAGAGGTAGCGGCATGGGTAACGTTAGCTGTGGTGCGAGTGGTAATACGAGAGAAAGAAGGTGCAAATCTGGTAACAAATGAAGGAAGAATTAATTCCCAAGAAAAACAGCAGGGGGTCCATCGTCTGGCGGTGGTTTGGCTTCAAGTGGGAATATGTCGAACAGACAACCGTAATTTGTCAAGTGTGGGGCAAAAGCGTTGCTACAAAAAGTAACATTACTGCTAATAAGTAGCATAATTTGAAAAGTCACCTGCTAGAGAATGAAGAGTGCTTGAAACTCTGCATGTCAACATCTCCGTTCGGTGCCACAACAACAAAATGCCGAGGCAACCATTTCCAGATCAACACTGTATGAAAAAAATAGTCAACAACAGAAGGAGATAACGTCCGCAGGAACCTACCACATAGCGAAGGACATAGACTATTTGATTTCCTATTATGCAGCTCATTTTTATTTGACACTTATTGAAATATCTTGTGACATCATGCACAAAAGTGCACTTTATTTGTTTTAAACTATTGTAGTGGCGTTCTGTACAAAAAGTGCACTTTAATTTAGTGTTGTTTTGATATGTCATCTTAGTGACATCATGCACAAAAGTGCACTAATAGCTTGTTTTAAAATGTCTCTGATAATCTTGCACTTTCTGTTTTGAAATGACATGAATGTTTGTGCCACTGCTTAATAACTGTTTAATAAATACAGTTTTGGTCAATTGACTTAGTTGTGATTTCCCTCTCTGCATGAAAGTTTAAAATGAGCATATATTAATGCAGTATGAACAAGAATGTCTTAATGTAGACACATAGAATCATCATACTGGTGTGATTATATGCATCAAGTGTTCATTCAAGGCTAAGGCAAATATCGAGATATATATCGTGTATCGTGACATGGCCTAAAAATATTGAGATATTAAAAAAAGGCCATCTCGCCCAGCCCTTCTTACAGCTTGTTTATACAACTTTGTTAGATTTTTTGATATTTTTTTGACGGCTTTATGGGCGGAATAGACCGAATACCCATTTCCTGCATTGTTAGCCACCTCTTGCTAGCAGTTTTTCCACTAGCTGGAATGCACAAAAAAGAGAGACATATATAGTATATATTCTTGTCTCACATAGGGATAATGAATGATAGGAACTTTTTTTGGGGAAAAAAATCTTCCTACTTTGTTTTGACTAAATTTCTTTTTTTAACACTATACAGGAAATATTTTTATGAACTATACATATGTGGTCCAATGTGTTCTTCAGACTTTTGGATGTTTGCATTATTCATCTTGCATGGTGTCTGCCAAACAACAGTCTTTGACCAGTGTAAACATATTGCTTATGCTCTATGGCAGGGGTGCCCACACTTTTTCAGCAGGCGAGCTACTTTTTAAATGACCAAGTCGAGGTGATCTACCTCATATATATATATATATATATATATATATATATATATATATATATATATATATATATATATATATATATATATATATATATATTAGGGGTGTGGGAAAAAATCGATTTGAATTCAAATCGCGATTCTCACGTTGTACGATTCAGTATCGATTCTCATTTTTCAAAAATCGATTTCCACAGGGGTTAGTGCATGTGCCTCACAATACGAAGGTCCTGAGTAGTCCTGAGTTCAATCCCGGGCTCGGGATCTTTCTGTGTGGAGTTTGCATGTTCTCCCCGTGACTGCGTGGGTTCCCTCCGGGTACTCCGGCTTCCTCCCACCGGCAAAAACATGCACCTGGGGATAGGTTGATTGGCAACGTTAAATTGGCCCTAGTGTGTGAATGTGAGTGTGAAGGTTGTCTGTCTATCTGTGTTGGCCCTGCGATGAGGTGGCGACTTGTCCAAGGTGTACCCCGACTTCTGCCCGAATGCAGCTGAGATAGGCTCCAGCACCCCCCGCGACCCTAAAAGGGACAAGCGGTAGAAAATGGATGGATGGATGGATTTTTATATATATATTTTTAAAATGTTTATTTATTTTTTAATTTTTTTAATTTTTATTAATCAATCCAACAAAATAATACAATGCAATCCAATTCCAAAACCAAACCCGACCCAGCAACACTCAGAACAGCAATAAACAGAGCAATGAGAGGAGACACAAACACGACACAGAACAAACTAAAAGTAGTGAAACAAAAATGAATATTATCAACAACAGTATCAATGTTAGTTACAATTTCAACATTGCAGTGATTAAAAATCCTTCATTGACATTATCATTAGACATTTATAAAAAAATAAAAATATTGTCACAGTGGCTTACACTTGCATAGCATCTCATAAGCTTGACAACACACTGTGTCCAATATTTTCAAAAAGATAAAATAAGTCATATTTTTGGTTCATTTAATAATTAAAACAAATGTACATTATTGAAATCAGTTGATAAAACATTGTCCTTTACAATTATAAAAGCTTTTTACAAAAATCTACTACTCTGCTTGCATGTCAGCAGACTGAAATAGATCCTGCTGAAATCCTATGTATTGAATGAATAGAGAATCGTTTTGAATCGAGAAAATATAGTTTTTGAATAGAGAATCGCGTTGAATCGAAAAAAAAATTCGATTTTGAATGGAATCGTGACCCCAGGAATCGATATTGAATCGAATCGTGGGACACCCAAAGATTTGCAGCCCTAATATATATATATTTCTTGCCGTTTTTGTTCACATGCTAAAGGTGTACAAAATACATGCATGTTTAACATATAGATTCCCACCTTTCATGAAGACAAGAATATAAGTTGGTGTATTACCTGATTCTGATGACTTGCATGGATTGTAATCAGACAAGATTCACAGTAGTGCTGATAACTTTTACATTTTTGATTTTTACATTGTGGAGGAGAAAAAAAAGTCCTCCTTTCTGGCCAATACCACATTGAAGTGGTTGGTTTTGGCATGCTGTTTGTCCAGCTTCCATACTCGGTTTTTATACACTTTACAATAAATATATCGACGGCAAACTCTGTGGCTTGCTTGCTTGTTTGCGCTAGCTTTCGGAGACTCTTATTTTGTTAGTGCGGGCACTAAGCAGCACTTTTATTGTGAAGACAGGAACTGTGCGGTCAGTCTCTAGGCTTTTGACGGCACGGTTAGAATAAAAACTGTTCCTCGCCTTCCTGACGTTCTTTTTTTCCTTCACACTGAGCTTGCAGCAGCAAGCGTCATCTCACAAGATCCTCGGGTCCCTTGAATGTCAATCAAGTAACGTCATAGTGAAGATTTATGATCGCTAATTTTTAGGTCTATTTTTTCAATGCCTGGCTGGCGATCGACCAACACACCCTGCACGATCGACCTGTAGCTCGCAATCGGCGTAGTGGGCACCCTTGCTCTATGGTATGACTATATGACATTCTATACAAAATAATAATAGTAAAGAGACAAGTCCAACTCCCCATTTCTTAGCTTTCGGAAGACGTGGTCTCTCAGAACAATGTCGTTGACTAGCCCTGCACTATGCTATGCCACTTGTCTTTGTAGTTTAATAGTTGCAGTAAAGGATCCCCCAAGGAACGTTTTACCATCAAAAGCCAACAATTAGAATCAGAATCAGAATAGTTTTATTGCCATTGTTTGAGAACGGGTTCACAAACTAGGAATTTTTCTTGGTGCAAACGTGCGACATAAAACACATATAACACGTATTTGGTATAAAAAGAGCTGTGACTGAGCTATCAGATAGACTTAGAAAGGATTCAAGGAATTCAAGGAGCTGCTGTTAGGAGTTATTGTTCATTTGCCTGATGGCCGAGGGGAAAAAAACTGTTCAGGTGGCGGGAGGTGTGGGTCTGGATGGAGCGTAGTCTCCTGCCTGAGGGGAGAGGGGAGAATAGTGTGCGTCCAGGGTGAGAAGAGTCAGCTGTGATCCGACCCACACACCTCCTGGTCCTGGAGGAGAACAAGTCCTGGAGGGATGGGAGCTTGCAGCCAATCACCTTCTCAGCAGCACGTACGATGCGCTGCAGTCTATTCGTATCCTGGACTGTGGCGCCAGGGAACCACACTGTGATGGAGGAGGTCAGGATGGACTCTATGATGGCTGAGTAAAACTGCACCAGCATCTCGGTCGGCACCTTAAGTTTCCTCAGCTTCCGCAGGAAGTACATCCTCTGCTGGGCCTTCTTGATGAGGGAGCTGATGGTCAGCTCCCACTTGAGGTCCTGGGTGATGGTGGTGCCCAAGAAATGGAAGGAGTCCACAATGGGGACGGGGGTGGGAGAGTCAATCAGGGTGAGGGGGGATGGTGGGGCCTCAACAACCTAGAGCTTGTTCAGCTCTAGGTTGTTGAGGCTGCACCAGGACGTCAGCCGGTCCACCTCTCTCCTGTAGGCGGACTCATCGCCATTCGAGATGAGCCCGATGAGGGTGGTGTCATCCGCAAACTTGAGCAGTTTTACGGATTGGTGACTGGAGGTGCAGCAGTTTGTATACAGGGAGAAGAGCCAGGGGGAGAGTACACAGCCCTGAGGAGTACCAGTGTTTGTGGTTCGACTGTCCGAGACAATCTCGGTGTCAGGAAGTCATTAATCCAACTGCAGAGGGAGTCGGGCACGCTGAGCTGGTAGAGCTTGTCTCGTAGCAGTCCAGGGAGGATGGTGTTGAAGGCAGAGCTGAAGTCCACAAACAGGATCCTAGCGTAGGTTCCTGGGGAGTCCAGATGCTCCAGGATGAAGTGGAGGGCCATGTTCACTGCATCATTCACAGACCTGTTGGCTCTGTAGGCGAACTGCAGTGGGTCCAGGAGGGGGGAGGTGATGTCCTTGAGGTGGGACAGGACCAAGCGCTCAAAGGACTTCATGACCACAGACATCAGCGCGACCGGCCTGTAGTCATTTAGTCCTGTGATCCGTGCTTTCTTGGGGACAGGGACAATGGTAGAGGTCTTAAAGCAGGACGGCACGCGGCATAGCTCCAGAGAGGTGTTAAAAATGTCAGTGAAGACAGGAGCCAGCTGGTCCGCACAGTGTCTGAGAGTGGAGGGGGAGACACCATCCGGCCCGGGGGCCTTCCGCGTATTCAGCTTCAAGAACTGCCGGCGTACACCCTCTTCTTTAATGGAGAGGGTCTTTACAGTCTTATGATGTTTTTGGAGTCCTGTGATGTCATTGGAGTCATTTGAGTCCTTTAACTCCTTTAATGATGTGCTGGCATTGGTGGGGAGGGTGATGGTGGGGGGAGCATGGCTTTGATGAGCTGAAGGCCGTTCATGACGACAGTAATGTGTGTTGAGGCCCTGAGCGAGAGTCCGGTCATTCAGGGCCTGGGGGGTTTTGGGCTTATAGTTCGTAAGGGCCCTTAGACCTCTCCAAACTGCCGCAGAATCATTGGAGCGGAACTGTTCCTGTAGACGGTTAGAGTACACAGATTTAGCTTTGTCCACTTCCCTGGTGAAGTGGTACTTCGCTTCTCTGTATGTACTCCGGTCTCCGCTTCTCCACGCAGCCTCCTTCTTTTTGCGCAGCTGTCGGAGCTTGGGTGTGAACCAGGGCTTGTCGTTGTTATAACAAACCCTGGTGCGCGTTGGAATGATGCGCGCCTCATTGAACTGTATGTATGAGGTCACAGTGTCCGTATACTCGTCCAGATTGTTCGTGGCCGCTCCAAATGCTCCAATTATACCCCAGAATGGAAATATCTGCCTGCTGCTGCCTTGTTTTGTACTCCATGCGTGTAGGAAAGTGACCTTGAAATGTTAAAAAAAAAGTTTTGTTTTCTAGGAACTCTTGAAAAGAATATGAAATGTTTCGTTTAATGCTCTCGCTATCACCTGTGACTCACTCAGATACATGAAGGCATCTTTTCAAATCCAGCAGTCAGAATGCTGCCGCTAATGCAAAACCGGTCTGCAGTGGTTGGGGAATAGGAACACCCTTTTGACTACATGACTGTTTACATTTTATGAACAGACATGACACGTTTTTTTCAGGACTGAGGCAGAAATAGATGGAAAAAGGGGGTAGTCATGCGGAAGCTGGAAGGGGAACGAGACGACAGGAAGGAAAAACAGAGGAAAATATAAATCATTAAAAATGGATGAAGGGTGCGTCGTATGCTAACATATTCCTTTTTAACCTGAGAAGCGGCTGCATACAGAAACATGACAAAGTTGTGATTAAACACAGGTTTAATTTTATGGTCAACAAGACTTTATTAGGCTGGTGTAAGCACTGCCTGGTCTTGAACACACCCTTACAAGTTTAGAACATAATTTCATAGAACAGGAATGTCAAACATGCGGCCCAAACATGAGTTTGCTAAGTGTAAAATTGAGCTGCATTTTTAAGTTAAAGAAACTGCTGTTCTAAATGTGTCCACTGGATGTCGCAATAACAATTCTGTTAGGCAAGCAAATATAGCAAGTATACCAAGAAAGAGGTACACAGTAAAGTGAGGCTGCGACTCCTCCCCCTCAATCCAACGTAAAAAAAAACAATTGCTAACCCCACGTAAAATGTTGCATGAGACACTGCACATTGATATAGTTCTGTGAAAATTAATGTCTTCTGTGCAAATTTAAAGAACATGTGATTTACTGCAATACTGTCAGTCTTCTTTTGACATTTTTGTTTTGTTGAAATTGTTCACACATTGCACAGCTTTTATTTTTCTATGGGTACACAGTGATGCCTCGAAAGCAGGGAGTAACTCAACCCTCTTGGATACTGTATTTTTCGGACTAAGGCGCCCTTAAAATCCTTTCATTTTCTCAAAAATCGACAGTGCACCTTTTAACCTGGTGCGCCTAATGTACTGCATAATTCTGGTTGTGCTTACCGACCTCAAAGCTATTTTATTTGTAATGATAAGTGTGACCAGTAGATGGCAGTCACACATAAGAGATACGTCTAAACTGTAAGATGGTGCCTGTAAACAACACCAAAACAGCTCTCAAATCCGTCAAAATGTTATTTAGTACGACTTCGGTAAGCTATGAAGCCACACCGTTTGATGGATTGTTGGCGCATTAAAAATATGAGTATTATTATGGTGCAAAATGGCACCTATTAGCAGGCATTATCTGGCGTTTTGTTTCGCATTATTATGCAAAACCAACTTTTCTTACCTTCTGGTACCTGCTGATCTGTATTTGGGATCTGCATAAGTACTGAAAATGTTAGCACGTCCACCATTGTAGTCCGTGCTAACACTTTTTCTCTACCTTCCTTTGGGACATTCATCTTCCGCTGTTGCCATTTCTAATATAAAGTAGTGTAAAGTTCTTACTTATATCTGTCAGTAGACTAGCTCTCAAAGCACTAAAAACTGTAGTGATTTTACATAATTCACCCACGGAACATTAGTTAATAGAGGGTTCCGGTCAGACAGTTTTTAATGGGACACATTTCCGGTGTTGATGTTGCACTCGTGAGCCACGGATGAGGAGATGCTGCTCTGTTATTGATTTAAGTAAAGTCTGAATGTCATTTAAACACTTAGCTCCATCCTTTGACACTTCTTCCACTCCCATTCTTGCACGCTATAAGGCTACAACAAAGATGACGGGGAGAAGACGCTATCGAAGATGAGCCACGAAGTTAAGACCGCCCACAAAATGGCGCAATAGTCTGTAAAACATAACACTTTTACCAAAGAACCACCATCATTTGTTATGTGAATCACAAAATAGGGTTTTAAATTTAGAATCATAATATGACCCCTTTATTGCGCCTTATAATCCGGTGCGCCTTATGTATGAAAACACACCTGAATAGACCAGCTCATTTACAGTGCGTGCGCCTTATAATCCGGTGTGCCCTATGGTCCGCAAAATACGGTAGTTTCTATCTCAGATTGTATGGTTTGTTGATTTAGCACAGGATTAATATGTGGAAATGAAAAATGAGTTAGTTGATACAAAGAAGAGTTTTTTATTTATGCTTTATATTGTTTTTCGTTCAATCCTGAGTCGGCTGTGACTTAAAGTGGAATTGCTTTGTAGATACACGGAGATTAAGTCTAAGTTCATCGTGTTCTTCATGGTATTTTTGAAACGGCACCAATTTTTTCTTCGTCTTTTATCAAGAGCAGAGCTGGTCAAATATTTTGACTCTGGGGCCACATTGAAACCGAACAATGTGTCTGGGGGGCCAATGTGTAGGTGTGTATAAATGGTATATAAACATTTATCTGTAAAGATCTGCTGTACAGTATGTGTGATTGGGTACCTTTTTTTCAGGAACACTAATACCAAAAGTCACAATGTCGGATAGAGTTCTAAAAACATTATGACAGACCACTTAAAAAAAAAACTAATGAGATTTTACAGTTTTTTTACTGGATGGGACACCCAAATTGTACATTAAAATAAAGAATATGGGATTTACAATATTAACTATGAACAATAAAAGACTGAATATTAACAACATGTGAACATTGCTCCTCTTTTACTTCTCAGATCAGCTCCTCGATAGACATCTTTTACAATTAAGCAAAACACAACAGAAATGTACAGCAAAATATAAATGCAAAGTGTAATAAACAGCTACAATATGATATATTATCACTTTTATGCAGAAATTTGTTGTAAAAATGTGCTTCCACATCTTTTCCTGACACGCATTTCGGGCTGGCTGCTCTGAAAACAAACACCGCCCACTCTGCTTTGTTCCTCGTCTGAGCTGCTGTGACCTAGATTACTGTAATAACTCGTATAAAAAGTGCAAATTTCGACCATTGAAATACTTTGTATAGTTCAAGGCTTACGGTCATTTAAAAACAACACTTTACATTAAGGCTGCAGCTAACGATTATTTTTCTATCGATTAATCTATAGATTATTTTTTCAATTAATCGGTTAATCTATAGATTATTTTTTCGATTCATCTATAGATTATTTTTCCTTTTACCGATTATTTTTTTATTTAAAATGAAGATGAAAAATATAAATGTAGGCCTGTTTTTTCAAAAGGCATGGCATTTATTTACAAAAAAAGAAGTATGGCCACTCAGTCAACATTGACAACAACATGACTAAATATTCTGTAACAATGTAAACATTTAAAACTTTTAACATTTAACAAAATCAAAAGTAGCTTATTTGCTTTTTAATGTGCAAATATAAAAGTAAACATCCAGTGCAAATCTTAATATTCTGCAATAGTATAAGCATTTCAAAAGTAAAAGTATTGCTTATTTTGCTTTAAAATGTGCAAAAATAAAGATAAACATCCAATACAAAAAAGTGCAAAATGAAATATTCTGTAACAACAGTGTAAACATTTCAACAAAAGTGAAAGTATTGCTTATTTGCTAAAATGTGCAAAAATAAAGATAAACATCCAATACAAAAAAGTGCCAATCTAAATATTCTGGAGCACTGTAAACATTAAGTATTGCTTTTAAAATGTGCAAAATAAACATCCAGTCCAACATGAGTAGTACACAATAACCAATTCTACTCATTCCAGTGAGTGACTAACAGTTGTAATGAAGAAAGGTTAGCATGTGTACATGCTCTGCTTCTTTTCTTGTTTACAATATTCCCAGCAGCTGAAAATAGGCGCTCAGAAGGGGTCGATGTGGCTGGAACTGAGAGCTAATTAGCCTTCACCTCAAGCCAGGACTGCGAGTGAGCTGAGCTCCAGTTTATATTCCTAGAAGGTCAACGGGCTCATAGTGATGTTACTAGTAGTTGACTGGGAGATGTTTATTATCATTTGGGGAGAGTCCGCTGCCCGATGCTCACCTGCTAAACACCTATCTGCTCCACGCTGAAGCGCTGACTACATGCGCTCTGAATACGCACTGCTGATTGGCTGATAACGCTTTGTATAACGCTTTGTGTGTACCAATCAGATGGTTGTGTGGGCGGGACAATGCTGCGTGCTGAGACAGAGGCAGCCGCAGAAGGAGCAAAGCAACTTGTTAACACTTTAGCAGCTAAAGTTAGCTTTAGCTTAGAAACTCGTTCGGTACACCCCCGTACCGAACCGAAAGCCCCGTACCGAAACGGTTCAATACAAAACACGTACCGTTACACCCCTAGCAGATACAAATGACACATTCATGTTTTTGTGTAATGATGACAACGTATACTCGCGCGGACGATTGACTAGTTGATGGTTTTCTTTTCAAATGTTCGTTCATAGCCGTTGTGCTGCTATGATAGGCCATTTCCGCTCGACACAGTGTGCATACAAAAACAATATTAGGCCGTGTATTGTAATACTCCTACACTTTTGACCACTTTTGGCGTGATTTTTTCCCCCTCGCTCGCACAGTCTGCTCTGCGCCATGACGGTAGTGTGACGTAAATATGCGACGCGTCGACGCACAAAAACGGCGTCGACGTATTTACGTAACCGATGACGTCGACTACGTTGACGCGTCGTTTCAGCCTTACTTTACATCATAATGGCGGTGACAGTTTTGATGTTAAACGTCTAAATAAAATTATAAAGGATGTCGGCGGGCCGGATTGAAAATCTTATGTGGCCTGCAGGGCCATATTTCGCCCAGGTCTGGTCAAGAGGATTATTTGTGATATGTACATTTTCAGAATGTGCTTGTTCTATTTTGGGCCAAAGTAAAACAAAGAAAACACTCTGAAGTTTTATTTTTAAAGTTATTTTGCCATGATTTTATCTGGGAATAGATTTACCTCCATGCGGCCCCTGAGCTAAATGAGTTTGACACCACTGTCATAGAAGAACCGGAATCCGAAATGTCAAAAATTAAATCCAGTCATGCACCTAAATTCCACTGGATTCCATTAAACAATGCTCTGCTTCTTCAAGGTTTAAAGGCCTACTGAAATGAATTTATTTATATATTTAAACGGGGATAGCAGATCTATTCTATGTGTCATACTTGATCATTTCGCGATATTGCCATATTTTTGCTGAAAGGATTTAGTATAGAACAACGACGATAAAGATCGCAACTTTTGGTATCTGATAAAAAAAGGCTTGCCCCTACCGGAAGTAGCGTGACATAGTCAATTGAACATATACGCAAAGTTCCCTATTGTTTACAATGATGGCCGCATGAAGTGAGAGGGATTCGGACCGAGAAAGCGACAATTTCCCCATTAATTTGAGCGAGGATGAAAGATTTGTGGATGAGTAAAGTGCAAGTGAAGGACTAGTGGGGAGTTGAAGCTATTCAGATAGGGAAGATGCTGTGAGAGCCGGGGGTGACCTGATATTCAGCTGGGAATGACTACAACAGTAAATAAACACAAGACATATATATACTCTATTAGCCACAACACAACCAGGCTTATATTTAATATGCCACAAATTAATCCTGCATAAAAACACCTATGTGTTTGTTATGCTAGCTCCTAGCTCCTCTGCTAGCTCCTAGCTCCATAGAACACGCCAATACAATTCAAACACCTGATCAACACACACAATCACTCAGCCCAAAAGACCGTTCACCTAACCCAAGGTTCATAAAGCTTATATATTTTTAAAAAGTTACGTACGTGACGCGCACATACGGTCAAGCTATCAAATGTTTAGCAGCCAAGGCTGCATACTCACGGTACCTGGTATTCAGCTGGGAATGACTAAAACAGTAAATAAACACAAGACATATATTTACTCTATTAGCCACAACACAACCAGGCTTATATTTAATATGACACAAATTAATCCTGCATAAAAACACCTACGTCTTTGTTATGCTAACTCCTAGCTCCTATGCTAGCTCCTAGCTCCATAGAACACGCCAATACAATTCAAACACCTGATCAACACACACAATCACTCAGCCCAAAAGACCGTTCACCTAACCCAAGGTTCATAAAGCTTATATATTTAAAAAAAGTTACGTACATACGCAAAAAAAAAGTTGCGCACATACGGTCAAGCGATCGAATGTTTAGAAGCCAAAGCTGCATACTCACGGTAGCACGTCTGCGTCTTTGTCATCCAAATCAAAGTAATCCTGGTAAGAGTCTGTGTTGTCCCAGTTCTCTACAGGCGTCTGTGTATCGAAGTCAAAAGTCCTCCTGGTTAGAGTCTCTGTTATCCGAGTTCTTCCATCTTGACTGCATCTTTCGGGAATGTAAACAGACGCGCCGGCTGTGTACTGTTGTTGCTGACTTCGTTCGAAAAATACGTCCATTTCGCACCGACAACTTTCTTCTTTGCTTGCTCAGCTTCTTTCTCCATAATGCAATGAACATAATTGCAACAGATTCACGAACACAGATGTCCAGAATACTGTGGAATTATGAAATGAAAACAGAGCTTTTTTGTATTGGCTTCAATGTGGAAGGCATACCCGTGTTCCCCGGGCTACGTCACGCGCATACGTCATCCTCAGAGGCGTTTCGAACCGGAAGTTTAGCGGCAAATTAAAAATGTCACTTTATAAGTTAACCCGGCCGTATTGGCATGTGTTATAATGTTAAGATTTCATCATTGATATATAAACTATCAGACTGTGTGGTCGGTAGTAGTGGGTTTCAGTAGGCCTTTAAAAGCTCAGCTTAGTTAAAATGCCGTGTTTAGGCTTTTAGAGTTATGTTTGCCAACACTGTCAATAATGCAAGTATTCATACAGCATGTTCATATAATGAAGACTTGGAAAATGAATGAGAGGATCTCTCCACATTGCACAAGCAGGGCAGTTATTCCCTGAAAAGTGAGGCGTCGGCCTCTGGCTCGGTATGCCGTGACCTCATAAACTAGTGAATGGAAGCTCCTTGTTTAACCGAGATGGACTTACACGCAGAAGAGGAAGGTTGACCTCGCCATTGAGCTTCATTCATTTATTTTTAATTGACTATGTTTTTTTTTTGCAAATAGATCTTTATTCTTAACTGCATTTCAAAGATTTTAGGTTGAGTGTCCACTTCATAAAATAGTCCGGAGTTGATTAAAACCTGGACGGACAGCTGAGATTCATAATAACAATTAAAAAAACACAATCAATAACACTGAAAAGGTTGTTTGGTATTGTGTGTGCAATGGCGCCATTTTTTGGACGAGTTTGCTCAGTGCAGTTGCTGTGGTGTGAACGTCTACGGTATTTCCTTCTGTTTAGGGCTTTTAATCGGAAGTACAAGTGCTGTTCCGTCTTTGTTTTGTCCATAGCATTTGTACTCGTATGTATTCTTTCTTCATCACTCCAAGCAACGTTTGTACGTTTTACAATTTACCTAAAACAATTCATACTTAATAAACTGTCCCATGTGTGGGAGTGTTTTCATGCTTAAGTGTATGTGCTATCATAATGTAATCAAGCTAGCGTTGTTAGCAATAACAATTCATTGAACCTTTGACCTGCAAAGTATTAGTGACATTGTTATCGGAACTAAGTTTGTGCGTTATACCGGTACGGATGAAGTACCGCGGTACTAATGAATTAAAAAAGGTAATAGGCCTTTAAAAAATACCGGTGCTTTTTTTATGCGCCTGATTCAACAGACGCACAGGCCACTTCAAAGCGGAAATAATGTGGAGACAAGAGGAGAATGGACATATTTTGGCCTTAAAACTAACGATAAAGGTGAAGTTATAAACACTGAAGCTTTAAAACGTAACTAGCTTGCATATAACGTCCGTCCACAGTGTTTTAGCTACTTCTAAATCCCTAATCTTAGCTAATATGCCGACACGTTTACGAGTGTCTGTGTTGTTTTAGTTTCACAATTTCCTCAGTAAATTCACCAAAACGTCACTATGGAGTTATTGAGTCTGTTTAGTTGATTGAAGAACTAGCTTTACGCAGCTAGTGGGTCCATGACGATGACTTCTGTTTTGTTTAAACAACCGTTTTACTGTCATGTTACAGACACCGTTTGAAACAATTAAGGTATGTAAATAAACATGCATAGAATATTTATTTGTAAATAACCAATTTCACAACGTATATGCGTGGCGAAGTTGGTAGAGTGGCCGGGCCAGCAATCGGAGGGTTGCTGGTTACTGGGGTTCAATCATCCTAGTCACGTCCGTTGTGTCCTTGTGCAAGACACTTCACCCTTGCTCCTGATGGCTGCTGGTTAGCGCCTTGCATGGCAGCTCCCGCCATCAGTGTGTGAATGTGTGTGTGAATGGGTGAATGTGGAAATACTGTCAAAGCGCTTTGAGTACCTTGAAGGTATAAAAGCGCTATACAATTATAACCCATTTATCATTTATTTATTACATACAGTACAGGCCAAAAGTTTGGACACACCTTCTCATTCAATGGTTTTCTATATTTTCATGACTATTTACATTGTAGATTGCCACTGAAGGCATCAAAACTATGAATGAACACATGTGTAGTTATGTACTTAATAAAAAAAAGGTGAAATAACTGAAAACGTTCTATATTCTAGTTTTTTCAAAATAGCCACCCTTTGCTCTGATTACTGTTTTGCACACTCTTGGCATTCTCTCAATGAGCTTCAAGAGGTAGTCACCTGAAATGGTTTTCACTTCACAGGTGTCATAGTTTTGATGCCTTCAGTGACAATCTACAATGTAAATAGTGATGCAAATGCATTGAAATGAGAAGGTGTGTACAAACTTTTGGCCTGTACTGTATCTAATATATGGAAAAAAAAAGTATTCAAAAAAAATAGTGGGTGTGGCTTACTCTATAGTCTGGAAAATACGGTAAATTAATATTATAGTTCAAGTTTTGTTCCTTCAAACTTAACCATAAATATAAATATATGACATGAGTCATATAAAATTCCGATACGAACTAACTGCCAAATGTGCCGCTTAACATTTCAGACCAGACAGGTGTTTTTTCATGATTGAATTGAATTGATTGAAATATTTTTCAGCCCAGTTTTACAGTCCCACAGGGATAAACATGGAAGTTTTTTTTTCTAAACTCCTTCAGTGCCTGTTTAATATTGGGTCAATCTTTGGTTCTTTAAAAAAAATTGAATTATTTTTAAGTCGGACCCGTTTCCAGTGAGGGTTGGACTCCGCCAAGGCTGCCCTTTGTCACCGATTCTGTTCATAACTTTTATGGACATCATTTTTAGGCGCAGTCAGGGCATTGAGGGGATCCGGTTTGGTGGCTGCAGGATTAGGTCTCTGCTTTTTGCAGATGGTGTGGTCCTGATGGCTTCATCTGGCCAGGATCTTCAGCTCTCACTGGATCGGTTCGCAGCCGAGTGTGATGCGACTGGGATGAGAATAATCACCTCCAAGTCCGAGTCCATGGTTCTCATGGAGTGCCATCTCCGAGTTGGGGAAGAGATCTTGTCCCATGTGGAGGAGTTCAAGTACCTCGGAGTCTTGTTCTCGAGTGAGGGAAGAGTGGATCGTGAGATTGACAGATGCGGTGTATTCAGTAATGCGGACGCTGTATCGATCCGTTGTGGTGAAGAAGGAGCTGAGCCGAAAGGCAAAGCTCTCAACTTACCGGTCGATCTACGTTCCCATCCTCACCTATGGTCATGAGCTTTGGGTTATGACGGAAAGGACAAGATCACAGGTACAAGCGGCCAAAATTAGTTCCCTCCGCCGGGTGGCGGGGCTCTCCCTTAGAGATAGCGTGAGAAGCTCGGTCATCCGGGAAGAGCTCAAAAGTAAAGCCGCTGCTCCTCCACATCAAGAGGAGCCAGATGAGGTGGTTTGGGCATCTGGTCAGGATGCCACCCGAACGCTTCCCGAGGGAGGTGTTTAGGGCAGGTCTGGCCGGCAGAAGGCCACGGGGAAGACCCAGGACACGTTGGGAAGACTATGTCTCCCGGCTGGCCTGGGAACGCCTCGGGATCCCCCGGGAGGAGCTGGACGAAGTAGTGGAGAGAGGGAAGTCTGGGCTTCTCTGCCTAGGCTGCTGCCCCCGCGACTCAACCTCGGATAAGCGGAAGAAAATGTATGGATGGATGGAATTCTTTGCTTCATTTCCTCTGCCGTCATAAGGTGGCAAGCAACATTTTTCACCAAGATCATTAAATTCAAGACGCACTTGAAGAAGGAACTGGGTTTGGGAGTTTTGCAAATTTTTAATGCCTCATAAAATGCTAAAAACAGTGATTTAGTCAGAATGAAGGCCACTGATCTCTAACCTCAGTGGCTGGGATTTTGAAGGCTCACTTTGTTAACTGATGTTGTATTAGTGCTTTGACCACACGGGGCAAGAGTAGGTTGTTTCTTGGCCTTTAAGGGTTCAAACCTGTTCATGGGGTGTGTGTGTTCTCCTTGTGCAGGCGTATTTTAACACACCTGCCCATTCCTAAAACATGCATGTGAGGTTAACTGTCCATTGGTGTGAATGTGGGTGTGTATGGTCAATTGTTTTTACAGTATGTGTCTGCAATTGGCTGGCGATCCATCCTCTTACACAAAGTCAGCTCACTTGTGACCCTATTAGCTGGCTGTAAAGAAAAAAATGGAGGGATGTTAGTGCATTTGTCAGATTTATTCAAATGTGGGACTCATCTCCAATCTTACTTGTGCATTAGGTAATAAAGAAAGTGTAATTTTATGATGGTCCAACCAATTTTGCATCCACAGCAATTCAAGTTAACATCATAGGGGAACGATATGTTTTTAGTGTATTTTTTTATTGTAAATGCAGGGGTGATTACGCTGTCTTTTTATACTCTTGCAGCCTACACTTTAGTGTTCTCCATGGTAATTTCTTGTAAATGTCATCCGGTATTTATTGTTACGGCTATTTGTATTCCATCTTCCAAAGCCTTAAAAATACCAGCAAAGAAAAACATGGCTGTCATTAAGGATTGGATAATGTATCATTGTAGGCTTGTACCCTACACTTTAGTGTTCTGCAAGGTAATTTCCTGTAAATGTCTCGTGTAATTAAGTGTTACTGCTATTTTAATTCAATCTTACAAAGCCTTAAACATGACTTACTGTACATAAAGAACTGGAGGAATTGTTAAAGTTTCAATTTCATGTAGCTTGCAGACTTATAAACCAATACTATTTATGAATTGGGAACTCACATTTCTTTCATCTTTTATTAGCGTAATTATTAATCACTTATTTATTCGTCGTATTGATGCAGATGAATGCTGACCGAATGAGTTGTGCCACAGCTCAACTTCCTGTAGCTGACCTCCTATCATTCTTCTTTGTTTCTACAAACTAGATGAGATTGAATCAACAGCACCTCTGCTGGTTAAAACCAAGTACTGTACTTTTCAGCCTGCGAAGCACACCCACCGAATTTTAGAAGTAATACATATGTTTACATATGTTGGCCACACCTGACCGTATATACTGCTACGAAAGAGTTTGTGAATTTTTATTAAAAAACCTTAATTGTTTTCAAACGGTGCCCTCACACAGCAGTAAATAAAAGAAAAACAGAAATCATCATTATGCACCCACTAGCTGCGGAAGCTAGCTTTCCAATTAGCTAAACAGACTCAATAAATCCACGGTGACGTTTTGGTGACTTTACAAAACTAAAAAAAGAATAAAAAAGAATGCCATTGAGGGTAATGATACTAACACAGAAACTTTTAAACGTGTGAGCATATTTGTTAATGCTAACGACGCTAGCTTGATTACATTAGGACAGCAGGTAGACATATGCATGAAAACACTCCTACAGACATCACACATGGGACGGTTTAGTAAGTATGAATAGTTTTAGTTATACTGTAAAACTTACAAATGTTGCTCCTATCGAGCAGAAACGCTATGGACAAATAGTCGACGAAATGGGATATATTTCCTGTTTAGGGCACGAAACAGGAAGTACATTTTCAACCTGCAGCACCTGCAATGAGCAGACTCGTCCAAAAGATGGCATTGTAGCACAAACAATAACACACCTTTTCCTCTTTTGGTGTTGAAAACTATTATTTTATTGATTTGTTTGCATTATCTCAGGATTCTAAAAACATTACTGTCATATTGGGTAAAGAACAACATTTTTGTGTTTGCAAACCTTACAAAATCACATGTTTTAAGTAAAACTCACAGAGATACATTAATAGAGGCATTATTAGACATATTGCATGTTGGGTTTAGGAGTTATGCTTGAATACATTTTTTAAGAATGTTGCTGTCATATTGAGTAAACAACTAATGTATATGTTTGCAAACCTTACAAATGCACATGTTTCTAGTAAAACTTCCAAATATACAATAATACATGTATTATTAGACATATTGCATGTTTAGTTTAGGAGATATGCTTGAATACATTTTTTAAGAACATCACTGTCATATTGAGTAAAAAAACAAATGTTTGGAAACCTGTTTCTAGTAAAACTCACAAAGATACATTATTACAGACATTATTATAAATATAGTGTGTGAATGTGAGTGTGAATATTGTTTGTCTATCTGTGTTGGCCCTGTGATGAGGTGGCGACTTGTCCAGGGTGTACCCCGCCTCCCGCCCGATTGTAGCTGAGATAGGCTCCAGCGCCCCCGCGACCCCGAAGGGAATAAGCGGTAGAAAATGGATAGATGGATGGATGGGTTGGAGTTATGCTTGAAACCATTTTCATTGTTTTTTTCGCATTATCCCAGGTTTCTAAGAACATTACTGTCATATTGAGTAAAACACTATTTTTTGTGTTTGCTAACCTTACAAAAGCACCTGTTTCTGGTAAAACTCACAAATATACATTAATACACACATTATTAGCCATATTGCATGTATGGTTTGGAGTTATGCTTGAAACTATTTTGTATTGCTTTTTTCGCATTATCTCAGGATTCTAAGAAAATTACTGTCCTATTGAGAAAAAAAAAAAATACGACACACCTTTTCAGTGTCTCTTTCGGTGTTGAAAACTATTTGTTGAATACAAAACATTATGGCCGTTAGCAAAAAAAAAAATCCATAAATTAGCTGCACCGTTTCATAGGCCGCAGGGTACAAAGTGTAGGAAAAAAGTAGCGGCTTATAGTCCGAAATTTACGGAAATGCACTCCCTTTTGCCTTAATTGCGTCAAGTCACTGAATAAATTTGAAACAATATGGACTCTTGCTATGCCTGCTTTAATGCAAATCGCCCAAAAAACTTCCTATATTATTAATATGTGTAGTAGTTTGTCATGCTTGTGCAGTACAGATGTGCGTACACGCTTGAACCATTTTCTATGCAAAAATGACTCAGGAAAGACAGTCAATTATAGACAACAGGACATGCAGTATGCTGACAAATGTGTGCACAGTGTTATAAATGTGTGTTTGTGTACCACACACGCCTTCGCCCCTCCCATCTCTGCCGGCATTGTTTCCCCAGAGTGACATTGCTCAAGGCTTAATGGTCCTGCTGATGGCGTGTTAAAGCGTAGTGTTAATTATAACACTATGCTTCGTTAAGCACAGTCACATTAACGTTGGGCTCGGCAGCACCGCTGAGCTGTCCTCGAGAACTAGGCCAGACTGCTGACTCATTATCTGGACTGGATGATTTTTTATTTTTTTTAGATCCACTCATTATGTGGGTCTAATTCAGTTGAGACTAGTTTTATGTTTGTTTGTACCCAATATTTTTTTTTTTTATCATGGGACAGATTTCATGCAGCCCTCCGATTTGTATTTTACTTTGGTTGTTTATTACTCGTGGAGAAAGCCATTTACGCTATGATAAAATAAATAATCGATTCATCCTCTTTATGACTATATACCAAGCTGTTCTTTATTGCTCCGTTTTCTCACTGCCTAAAAAAGAAACACACAGATGGTTATTGTTAAATATTTATTGAGAATTAACAACCAAATGAGATTGCAACTCTATAGTTATACAAAGTAAGAGAAAATGATATTATTGTAACATATAATATTGGTGATGGCAGTAGTTAAGTTTATTTTTGCTGAACTGTGTTACAAACAGAGACTTAACAAGTATACACTAGCACATTTCAACTTGTTCAAAAAAGTAGAGTTTGTTTCCCAAGATTTCATCAATTACTGTTCACTTTCTGTGTTTATCATGTTACCAATGTAGAAATCAAAGAATAAGTCGTCTGTAACTGTAAAGATACTCGACAGGAAAATAATGGACAAAAAAACCCTAATATCTGTATAATTAGGAATGGATACCGACTACGGTTGTCCTGATACCAATATTTTGATACGTTTCGAAACTTTTCGGCACATTGATACTTTTCTAAATAAAGGGTACCACAAAAAAAGTCATTATTGGTTTTATTTTAACAATCAAATCTTACGGTACATTACACATGTTTCTTATTGCAATCAAAGAACAATTTTGTCCTTAAATAAAATAGTGAACATACTAGACAACCTGTCTTTTAGTAGTAAGTAAACAAACAAAGGTTTCTAATTTGTCTGCTGATGTATGCAGTAACATAATGTGTCATTTATTATTTTATCAAAATTATGAGGGACAAGCTGTAAAAAATGGATTATTAATCTACTTGTTCATTTCCTGTTTCCATCCATCCATCCATTTCCTACCGATTGTCCCTTTTGGGGTCGCTGGGGGTGCTGGAGCCTGTCTCAGCTGCATTCGGGCGGAAGGCAGGGTACACCCTGGACAAGTCGCCACCTCAGTTTATATTTGGTTATTTTCTTTTTCAACATGTTCTATATACACTTCTGTTGAAATGTTAGAATCACTTATCCTTCTGTTGTTTGATACTTTACATTAGTTTTAGATGATACTACAAATTTGGGTATCGATCCGATACCAAGTAGTTACAGGATCATACATTGGTCATAGTCAAAGTCCTCATGTGTCCAGGGACGTATTTACTGAGTTAATAAACATAATATGAATTTAAAAACAGGAAAAAAGATTTTGTGACGATAAAAAATATTGACATAATCATTGTAGTATTGACTAGATACACTATTGTACTTAAAGTTAAAGTACCAAAGATTGTCACACACACACTAGGTGTGGTGAAATTTGTCCTCTGCATTTGACCCATCCCCCTGATCACCCTCTGGGAGGTGAGGGGAGCAGTGGGCAGCAGCGGTGTCGCGGCCGGGAATCATTTTTGGTGATTTAACCCCCAATTCCAACCCTTGATGCTGAGTGCCAACCAGGGAGGTAATGGGTGCCATTTTTTATAGTCTTTGGTATGACTCGGCGGGGGTTTGAACTCACAACCTACCGATCTCAGGGCGGACACTCTAACCACTGGGCCACTGAGTACTTGGTATCATTACAGTGGATGTCAGGTGTAAATCCACCCATGGCATTTGTTTACATTCAGGAACGGCGTCATTAGCGGTGACGCCGGTGAGCTACGGTGTGTAGTGAAGCATGTTTAGCTATTCCTCGTCCTGCAGGGATGATACTTGTAAAAAACGTACTTTATTTGTCGCCGTGGAGGCGAGGATTAGTGATTTAGAAGTAGCTAAAACACTGCCGACTGCTCTTACTGAGCGCGTTCCAGTGTTATAACTCCACCTTATCTTTAGGTTTTAGGCCAAAATGCGTCCCTTCTCCCTTTTCTGTCTACACACTGTGTCTGCTTGTAAGTACTCCGTGATTGTGCGCTGCCAAACATGCTCCTCTGCTTGTAAAACCAGCAAAGTCACGACGTGACGGCGCGCCATCATGCCTGTTTGAAAAAAACAATTGAGAACCGCTACTTTTCAAACAGAGTATAGTACCATTTTTTATACATTAGTACCGCGATACTATACTAGTACTGGTATAGCGTACAACCCTAATACCTACAATATTTTTGCTTTACGTGCGCTACCAGGTTTGCAGGTGTTTTACTACACACAAACCTTTAGCAAATCAGACCCAAACATTGTACATATTACACATCAGCTGTTTTATTGCAATGTTGTAGTTTTGATTGCCAAATTTGGAGGTGTTGGAATCGCCATGTACAATGGCTAATGCTAATCAGTAACATGCATATGCCATGTTCAAGCCAGCATCTAGCTGGCTTGAAAATGTATTGTTGGCATGAAAAATTGCAACATTGTCTTGAAGCAGTCTCCTCTGAATACACCTGTTTGCCTGCCAATTGGTTGAGGCGGTACAGAGTCTGCTATCGAACGTGACATCACATGCAACCCAGGTATATGAGTACGGTTCGATTGTATGTGAATCAGTACTTTGAATTTCCCATCAGGGATTAATAAAGTACTTCTGATTCTGATTACCGACAGAATTTGGTTGGCACCTATTAAAGTACTGATTATGGTGCCCACATATGTATAATAATCTAGACCAGGGGTCTCAAACTCAATTTACCTGGGGGCCACTGGATGCAGAAACTGGGTGAGGCTGGGCCGCAAGAAAAGATTTCTTAAAAAAAATCTAACATGCACTTTTTAATGAATTCACCTTCTTTGAATGGCTATTTCGCCCTAGCAACATACTTGCCAACCCTCCCAATTTTTCCGGGAGACTCCCGAATTTCAGTGCCCCTCCTGACAATCTCCCGGGGCAACCATTCCCCCGAATTTGTCCCGATTTTCACCCGGACAATAATATTAAGGGCGTGCCGTGATAGCACTGCCTTTAACGTCCTCTACAACCTGTCGTCGCGTCTGCTTTTTCACCATACAAACAGCGTGCCGGCCCAGTCACATGTTGTATGAGGCTTCTGCAGACACACGTAAGTGGATGCAAGACATACTTGATCAACAGCCATACAGGTCACACTGAGGATGTGTGTATAAACAACTTTATCACTGTTACAAATACGCGCCACACTGTGAACCCACACCAAACAAAAATGACAAACACATTTCGGGAGAACATCCGCACCGTAAGACAACATAAACACAACAGAACAAATACCCAGAACACCTTGCAGCCCTAACTCTTCCGGGCTGCAATATACACCCCCGCTACCACCAAACCCCGCCCCCCCAACCCCGCCCACCTCAACCGACGCACGGAGGGGGGTTGATATGTGGGGGCGCAGGGTTGGGGGGGCGGGGTTTGGTGGTAGCGGGGGTGTATATTGCAGCCCGGAAGAGTTAGGGCTGCATGGGATCCTGGGTATTTGTTCTGTTGTGTTTATGTTGTCTTACAGTGCAGATGTTCTCACGAAATGTGTTTGTCATTCTTGTTTGGTGTGGGTTCACAGTGTGGCGCATATTTGTAACAGTGTTAAAGTTTTTTATACGGCAACCCTCAGTGTGACCTGTGTGGCTGTTGATCAAGTATGTCTTGCAGTCACTTAAGTGTGTGTACAGAAGCCAAATACAACATGTGACTGGGCTGGCACGCTGTTTGTACAGGTTGTAGAGGGCGCTAAAGGCAGTGACATCACGGTACGCCCTTAATATTGTTGTTTGGGTGAAGACATTCGAGAGAATGGTTGCCCTGAAATTCGGGAGTTTCCCGGAAAAATCGGGAGGGTTGGCAAGTATGACGCTGTGAAGTGCCATTCATATAAAACTTGCGGGCCGCACTAACTTTAAATTTTCATATTAAGGTGCGGGCCGCAAAATAACGTCTCTCGGGCCGCGTGTCTGAGACCACTGATCTAGACTGTTATACTTTGAATGTTTTCCCCCAGAAAATTTTACCTGTTATAGCATAAAAAGCACAGTAGTGAAAAATACTGTAAATACGCATTGAATATGAAAAATGTCAGAAAATAAATTGAGGCAAGGGGGGGTACAGACGTAAAAAGGTGATAAATGATTATCCTTCCTGTTGTCAATTAAAGGTTATCCTGCTTCCCTTTTCTCCATCCTGTTTCCCTTGTCCTGTTTTCCATTCATCCAACCCTGCATATTAAGGCTCTCAGTTAAAAGTTGCAGCCGTGGTCGCTCCTGCTTTGCTGGCTCAGAGGTAGCTCGCCACTAAAGCGGCTCTGTTAATCCCAGCAAAGCAAGGCGCTGTGCTAACGACCGCATAAAACTACAGTTAAATAGCCAGGAAGAAGAAGAGAGAATGAGGGCATATGGTGCCAGAAGCAGTGAAAAATACAAATTTACCAGTTGTCCACATGTATTTGCAAGCACAGTAATCATAGACATAGAAATGCATTTTTTATCACAAGCAAAAGTTTGCATCGTCTGACTGGTTTTGTCTGATCAGCAACTATAAATGTTTGAGCGAATGTTTTTTCCTGTTTTTAACGCAGGTAACCGGCCAGCTTCTGTGGGATTTGATGTTGCCTTTAGGTGGCTTCAACTGAAGATGGAAACATTGGAGTCAGAGCTGACCTGCCCAATCTGCCTGGAGTTGTTTGAAGACCCTCTGCTCTTGCCGTGCGCCCACAGCCTGTGCTTCAACTGTGCCCACCGCATCCTGGTGTCCCACTGCTCATCCAGCAAGCCGCTCCAGTCCGTGTCAGCCTTTCAGTGCCCCACCTGTCGCTACGTCATCGCGCTGAATCACCGCGGGCTGGAGGGCCTCAAGCGCAATGTGACGCTGCAGAACATTATTGACCGCTTTCAAAAGGCCTCCCTTAGCGGCCCCAATTCGCCCACTGAGAGCCGGCGTCTGCAGCGGCCATTCACCGCCACCATTAGTGGCACAATTGGCGGGGGCGGTGGCGGTGGCACAAGCGGAAGCAGCGCCCGGAGCAGTCCGGCCACTTCCAGCCACGCCCACCCGCATGCCAATCACACCAACCACGCAAACCACACCAACGCCAACCACAGCCCGGTGTTTGTGGCGAAAATGGATCCGCGCATCATCTGCCAGTTCTGCGAGCAGGATCCGCCTCGCGAGGCCATCAAGACGTGTGTCACGTGCGAGGTGTCGTACTGCGACCGCTGCCTGCGAGCCACGCACCCCAACAAGAAGCCCTTCACCAGTCACCGCCTGGTGGAGCCCGTGCCCGACACGCACCTCCGCGGCCTGACCTGCCCGGAGCATGAGAACGAGAAGGTCAACATGTACTGCTTGGTGGATGACCAGCTCATCTGTGCCCTCTGCAAGCTGGTCGGGCGGCACCGCGAGCACCAGGTGTCCTCGCTCATCGAACGCTTCGACAAGCTCAAAGTAAGTCCTCCATTTTCTTTGTGGGCTTAAATCTGTTGCACAGGACTTTCGTTGTTGTTAAAGGGTATGCAATTTGTAAACAATAGTATATAAGTGTTATAATGAAGACAAGACATGATGTAAGTGTCTATATTAGTTATATTAGCCTACTATCAAAATGACTTTAAAAGTCTTATAAAAGTGTTATAATGAAGACAACACATGATGTAAGGGTCTATATTAGCTATATTAGCCTACTATCAAAATTACTTTGTGTCGCAGGCTGACGCAAATCTTCGTTGACAAAATTTTTTAAATGTGATATTTATTCTACACATTTTTGCAAAATAGGAGACCATTAGTAAAACAAACGTGAGATAACTCCTGGAAATTACTGTCTTAGAATGGACAAAGGATATATATGTGTGGGTCCAAGTTAAAGGAAACGGCAGGCTGTCTTCTTGTAATGGATTTATTACAATCTTTGCAAGCTGGGTAACGATTGCTGTGGTCTGGAACAACATGACACACAAACAACTATAAGAAATGCAGCCAATATTACATGCAGATAATGTGTCATGAGTAGGGTTGCAAAGGAGTGGAAAGTTTCTGGTAAATTTCCGGAAATTTACCACGAAATTTAAACTCGGGAAGTTTGGAAATATTGACCATTTTTGATTATTCAAAGTTGGACACCGTCCATGGGAATTAATGGGAATATATGGGAATTAATGGGGAATTAGAATAATTATATATTATTGGGCACTTGTCTATATGCTGCTGCATCTTGGTGGCATTTTTGACGTAGCTCTTTGCACAGTATTTGCAAATGTACACAGCCTTTCCGCCTACATTGGTTGGGGTAAAATGTTTCCACGCATCAGATGGTGTACGTGACATTATTCTGTTTGTATTTATTTATTCTTGTAAAAATCTAATGCAATACCACACACATATATAAATAGTCAGCTAAACAATTGGAGTAGTCTTTAAAAATATTTTACTGATTGACAAATGAATAGAAATAGGCTAGATGAATAAATGAACACTCAATCAGCATGCTAAATCAAACTATAACCTACATTGCTGTATAACAACAGAATGGCTAGCAGAACAGAAGGTAGAGGAAACTACACATTTTGATTTGGTATTTGCTAGTTGAACTTTACAGATCACAAAAAAGGTAAATTCGGATCGCTAACGTTGTTAGCATAAATGAATGGGATTTAACATAGAGAAAATTAGCAGCACGGCTAACGGAGAAATATTTTCGGTTCATTATGAGACTGTGGTGGTACATAAACCTAGCTATCTAGAGATATTGGCCCCAAAATCATTTAACAAGTACAGGAACAGCTAGCTAGCTTGAGTGGACGTCTGCTGTAGTAGTGTACAGTCATACAGTAACAAGCAATTACACCTCTATTAAACTTAAATACCATAGATCAAATATATTTACCCGAGTAATATCATCAAAACTTCAGTGACTGGATGAAGTCCTTGGGCTCCAATACTAGTGTGGCCTCAATAGCCCTGCTGTAGTGTGTAGAATGCTGGGAATTATCTGTGCATGTGATGGAAGAATGCACTGCACGTGTGATGGAGGAATGCACAGTCAGGGGTTGAAATTCTACTGAATTTGCATTAAATCAGGTTGTTTTAGCTAATAATCATGCTGCAAGATCTAGCATGTTGTCAATGTTTATTCCCATTAATTTACCGTTAATTCCCGTTAATTCCCATATATTTCTGTTAATTCCCATGGAAAGTTTCCAATTTTGAATATTCCCGGTATTTTGCAACCCTAGTCATGAGACATGCACATATAAATTAAATACAGAGAGTACATAAGTGATGTAAATTTAATGAACTCAAATATACCTACCAACGAGGCACAATGATACAATATGTACATACAGCTAGCCTAAATAACATGTTAGCATGGATTAGCTTGCAGTCATGCACTGACCAAATATGCCTGATTTGCATGCCACACAAGTCAATAACATCAACAAAGCTCACCTTTGTGCATGCACGGTATAAAATGTTTGGTGGACAAAATGAGACAATGAAGGAGTGGCATAAAACACGTCTTTCTGTGGGAGCGTCGGAGAAAGTTGTACATGTAAACCTACTACGGTGAGTTCAAGTACCGCCAAAATTAGTAGGACAAAACGGCGCTCACCAAATACTCTCATCAGTGAAGCATGCTTAATATAAACAGTGGGATTTCTAACAATTAGAAATGTTTGGAATACCAGAATTGTTGTGTTCAATTTACATTGGTTTTTATAACATTATATTGTTAATGGAAAAACAGTACAAGTATTTTTTTTATTCTGGCAACTTAGCTGCCAGTTTTTCTACCATAAAAACAAATGTACCGTCTTTCTTTGCCACTACGCGGCATGGCGTAGTGGGTAGAGCAACCGTGCCAGAAACCTGAGGGTTGCAGGTTCGCTCCCCGCCTCTTACCATCCAAAAAATCGCTGCCGTTGTGTCCTTGGGCGGGACACTTCACCCTTGCCCCCGGTGCCACTCACACTGGTGAATTGAATGATGAATGATAGGTGGTGGTCGGAGGGGCCGTTGGCGCAAATTGCAGCCACGCTTCCGTCAGTCTACCCCAGGGCAGCTGTGGCTATGAAAGTAGCTTACCACCAGGTGTGAATGAATGATGGGTTCTACATGTAAAGCGACTTTGGGTACTTAGAAAAGCGCTATATAAATCCCAGGTATTATTATTATTATTATTATTTCCATTTACAGTAATACACCGTTAAAAACAACAACCGTAGATTTTACAGTCAACAACTGGCAGCTCAGTCAACAGAATTTCAACACAAAAAACAGTAGTAGTTTTTTTCAATTTACAGTATTATGCTGTAAAGAAGAACGTAAAAAGTATTGTCATTTTTATTAATCTGATGGGTAGTTTGCTGTAAAGTGAAGTATTTTTATTTAGACAAAAACATGTTTGGAAAGTAAGATAATATACTGTAAAATGTGTTGCAATATTGGATACTATTAAAGTTTAAAAGGTATGCAATTTCAAGCAGTACATATATTTTTTCTGTCAAAATGAAAAATATCAATTACATTTAGTGAGAAAATATTAAGTACTTTATTGACACATATCATTTCCAGGTGTGTGCGGGCCAGATACAATGATGTCCCGGGCCTTGAGTTTGACACCTGTGATGTACAACAACGTAACATTAAGCAGTGTGACAGGAAGACACAAACGTTTGTGAGCCGCTTTGCTTACATGACAGTCACATTTTAATAGCAACACCATGATAGGTTAGCCTATTTGCTGGAAAAAAAGAAAGATCAAACTTAGAGCGCCCCTGCCTGTACCTGATGGACAAAGTTGGCATTTTAAGATGTGTAATTAAACATTTCTCTCTTTTTTCTCTCAAAGCTGTAGTTCATGAATTGGTGGGCTAGTTTCTAGCTAATGTCTGGTCACACAGTTTTTTCTCTGGGAAGAATTCAATGGATTTGTTCATATTTGATGCTCATAAAGAGGCTCTAGGGACACATCGCAGTTCTAACATTTAACTAGAAAAGCACTCGGAGATTGTAGACCTCCGCCATGCCCTACCTCCAATAGTAACAATTTAACTAAATCCAGAAGGTGATCGGATCACCCCCAAAATGTAATCAATCGTTCCTTATCCCATTTTCTGAAAGTTTCATCAATATGTGCCCGTAACTTTTTAAGTTATATGTATAGCTAAATGAAAGGAACAGAGTGAACACTCTTGCCAGTCATCCAGTGTCTTTGTCTCTGTGAGTGGAGGCGGGGATGTATGGATACACACACAGAAGTTGAAGCCAAGTAATATATCGTAGTAGAAATGCTCCAGATCAGTTCTAAAATGACTCTTTATGTATTCTGTTTCAGACTGTTAGATCAGCTTGCAACTTTTTGAGCTATATATACACTATATGTACACAAACAGGAGTTGAAACTCAAATTGTAAGTATAAGGCAGAGCTGGGCAAATATTTTGACAGGGGGGCCACATTGAGAGAAGTGAAGTGAATTATATGTATATAGCGCTTTTCTCTAGTGACTCTAAGCGCTTTACATTGTGAAACCCAATATCTAAGTTACATTTTTAAACCAGTGTGGCACTGAGAGCAGGTGGGTAAAGTGTCTTGCCCAAGGACACAACGGCAGTGACTATGATGGCAGAGGGGGGATCAAAGCTGGAACCCTCAAGTTGCTGGCACGGCCACTCTACCAACCGAGCTATACCCCCCAGAAACAAATGTGTTTGGGGGCCAAAGTGTATGTGTGTATAAATTATATGTACACATTTAGCTGTAAAAATCTGCTGTACAGTATGTGTGTTTGGGTCCCTTTTTTTCAGGAACACTAATACCAAAAGTCACAATATCCAATAGAATTCTAAAAAAGTTATGACAGACCACCTTAAAAAAACGGAATGTAATTTTAGAGTTTTTTTTTTTACTGAATGGGACACCCAAAATGTACATGAAAATAAAAACAGTGGGATTTACAATATTAACTATGAACAATAAAACACTGAATATTAACAACATATGAACGTCGCTACTCTTTTACTACTCAGACCATCTTCTCGATAGTTGTGTATCTTTTACAATCAAGCAAAACACAACAAAAATGTGACAAACAGCAAAATATGAATGCAAAGGGTAATAAACACCTACAATATGATATATTATCACGTACAAATCTGTTTCGGAAACAGGTGTTTTGGGCTGGCTGCTCTGAAAACAAACCCTGTCCACTCTGATTTTGTTCCTCGTCTGAGCTGCTGTGACGTAGCTTACCGTAATAACTCGTGTAACACCCAAAAGCGCAGATTTCAATCATTGAAATATTTTCTGTAGTTCAAGACTTACGGTCATTTAAAAACAGCACTGCACATCGTAATGGCGGTGACAGTTTTGATGTTAAAGGTCTAAAAAAAATTATGTAGAATGTCCGGCTGGCCGGATTGAAAATCTTGACGGGCCGTATTGTGCCCAGGTCTGGCATAAGGTAACGTAGTAGAAATAAACCTGATCAGCCCTAAAATGTAATAACTTTTTTGGACATTTCCCAAAAGTTTAATAAAAATCCGCCTATAACTGTGAGTTATTTTGCTAACTCACTGACAACGATTACTTAAACTCCTGGCGGAGGTAAAAAGGCCACCTTCTCTTCCCGAGCGCTGTAACCCTTATTCAAGCCACCGTACTACTATGTGCACCCACATCATCAGATTTCAGCAACACAAGAGAGGAGCAACTTTGGGACAGTGTGCTTGCGAGCAATAGCGGAGGCCGTCATCATAATAGTCGATGAGCTGGCATTCCGTGTGGACGCTGAGCTTTCAGACTCTCCCCGTATAGAGCAAGACTGCTGAGTCGGTGTGAAAAAAAACAACAGAGAGGCAAAAGCTTAAGCTAATTCGACCTGCATAGACCAACCAGGGTGGGCCGGTATCAGCTGGAACACATATGGAGGGACTCGCACATGTGAGACTTTTTCTTGATATTTGTAGCCACTAACGTGTCTTCACAAAGACCTGTGGTTGCTCCTGATTCACAATTGAATTACGTTTGTGTTTCATTCATTGAAAAGTAGTATTTTTATTGTTGGATGACTTAACTGGGTAAGTGACTGTCTAACTTAAATTAGCATCATAGCAAATAAAAACACATACATATGTACATGCACATTAGGGTTGTTCGGTATACCGGTACTAATACATTAAAAACGATACTAAGCCGCATTTTAAAAAAAACTGGTACTTTTTTTCATTGACGCGGTGACAATGCTGGCATACAAGCCGCGAGGCGTGTTCGTCGACACACGCACTCACAGCACTTGCAAGCAGAACAATGTGAAGACAGAAGATGTAGAACAGATGTATTTTTGCTTTAAACCTAACAATAAAGGCACAATAGAGCTGTGAACACTGAAGCGCTGTTATGCAAAGTGATGCTTTACATCATAGCTAGGTCATATTTCGCTAGCAGCTAACGTCTCTCTGTAGTGTTTTAGCTGCTTCTAAATCACTAATCCTCACCTCTACATATATATATATATATATATATATATATATATATATATATATATATATATATATATATATATATATATATATATATATATATATATATATATATATACATATATATATATATATATATATATATATACACACGCACATATATATATATATATCTATATCTATATATATATATATATATATATATATATATATCTATATCTATATATATATATATATATCTATATATATATATATATATATATATATATATATATATATATATATATATATATATATATATATATATATATATATATATATATATATATATATATATATGTGCGTGTGTATATATATATATATATATATATATATATATATATATATATATATATATATATATATATATGGGTTATTTCCCCATAACTGGGCCCACATGGATGTGGGGGTGCCTTCTTCCGCCATCGCAGCCGTTGTGGTGGTTCTTACATCTACCGTCTTCTGCCTGCTCCGCCGTTGAGGTCTTCCCTGTATCCTTGGCTAGGGGGCAGTCAGGTACTAGGCCTTTGCCTAGGGCCACCTGGGGTAACAGTAGTAAAGGGGTTAACCTCCTAGTGCCCCAAGACCCCTTAGAGTAGCCTCCACTGCCGGATGCACTTTAACGTCATGCCCAAGACGTGTATATATATATATATATATATATATATATATATATATATATATATATATATATATATATATATATATATATATATATATATATATATATATATATATATATATATATACTTGGTATTATGTACCGAGAAAAGTTAGTAAGAATAAGCTGAAGGCAGCTAGAAAGGTTTTGTATTTTGCGACCAAACTCCACCCCAAGGAAACCACAACTGAACGGATGTTCATATATATATATATCATCATCATCATCTGCGGTTACTCGAACGAGAATGACGATCCTCCTGGTAGGGGGGTATCCCTTTATGGAGGATGCCTGTGCGTGACTTTGTTTAACGTGGGGAGACTGGTGCACAGACAGTCACCACACAATTCTTAACAGATCCGGGTCCGGGTCCAGTGGCATGGAGTCCAAGACGACTGGGGACCCTTTTCTGCTGCAGCCTTCATCCGCCATCCCAGCCGTTGGGACCCTCCATAGGGTTAGCAATCATCCTCCGCCTGTTCCACCGTTGAGGTCTTGGGTTATTTCCCCATAACCGGGCCCACATGGATGTGGGGGTGCCTTCTTCCGCCATCGCAGCCGTTGTGGTGGTTCTTACATATACCATTTTCTGCCTGCTCCGCCGTTGAGGTCTTCCCTGTATCCCTGGCTAGGGGGCAGTCAGGTACTAGGCCTTTGCCTAGGGCCACCTGGGGTAACAGTAGTAAAGGGGTTAACCTCCTAGTGCCCCAAGACCCCTTAGAGTAGCCTCCACTGCCGGATGCACTTTAACGTCATGCCCAAGACGTGTGTATATATATATATATATATATATATATATATATATATATATATATATATATATATATATATATATATATATATATATACTTGGTTTTATATAACGAGAAAAGTTAGTAAGAATAAGCTGAAGGCAGCTAGAAAGGTTTTGTATTTTGCGACCAAACTCCACCCCAAGGAAACCACAACTGAACGGATGTTCTCAGCTACAAAACAAGTACAATTTTAGTGGAAGTAAAATCCCCAGATTCTGCATTATTGATGATTTGGGCTACCGTAAATGAGTTTAGCTTAAATACAGCTGCGAAATTCAAGATGCTCGGCATCTTTCATCATGTTAACCCACAGGAAGACGGTGTTTATTTTCACTTTACACTCACACTCTCCTGCCACCTCATTCTTTGCAGACTGGGGTAAGTTAACAGTGAGTGCTTTCCCCTCCACTTCACGGCTTCTTTCTTGTGGCTTTTTTTGGAATGCTCCCTACAGCCAAGGCTTTGAACCTTCCCCACTTTGAAATCCTGAAAAATCTTGCCCACATCTGGGACAGAGGCAGCCCGAGTCCAAGCTCCACTTCAACTGGCGAGTGGCGACTAACGTATAATCTGCTTCTCAATTATGGCAAAGCAGCGGAGAAGAAATCCCACTTGCGCATCGCTAATCATGGACGATGTAGGTCAAGGGGGACTATAGTTCTTACTCTATTCTCCATTTTTGATAGTAAAATTGTAAGTTTTATTTAAAGTTATTGAGTTTTTTTTACGTACGCCAACTTGTTACGTCAGCAGATATTCCTTGTCCTCAAGTATCTCCATACATGGTGAATGAATTCCGGCTGGCCACCATTTCTATTTTAAGTCGTCCAAACAAAAACGTGTCCACAGTCATAACAATAAGCTAAAATGTTATGTTATTGGTTGTTTTAACAGACACAGGTCACTACACCAACCTCTAACCTTGTTTTAAAAAAAAAGTACTTCTTGTAACTTTTTGTGTTTCAAGACAACGTACCTTCTCGGACTCAGGGCCCAGCGATACATGCAGTTGGTCACAGAGCCTCGGTCCGAGGTAATACACAGAAGTATTTATTATCACCCCCAAACTACATTTAATCGCAGAGACAATTTTTTACAATTTGTGGCAACAGTGGATACAATGAAGCGGTAGGTCCAATAACCGAATATTATTGACAATTTGGGATGATACGTTAGCATACAGCATCCTTCTGACTAATAATATTAGCAAGTAGGATAATGAGCTCAGGCTCAGCTGAGCCGGGGCATTTCTGGGTGTTGTTGATAAATGGCTTTCGCTTTACATAGTAGAGTTTTAACTTGCACTTACAGATGTAGCGACGGACTGCAGTTACTGACAGTGGTTTTCTGAAGTGGTCCTGAGCCCATGTGGTGATATCCTTTACACACTGATGTCGGTTTTTGATGCAGTACCACCTGAGGGATCGAAGGTCACAGGCATTCAATGTTGTTTTTCAGGCTTGCCGCTTATGTGCAGTGATTTCTCCAGATTCTCTGAACCTGTTGATGATATTACGGACCGTAGATGGTGAAATCCCTAAATTCCTTGCAATAGCTGGTTGAGAAATGTTGTTCTTAAACAATTTACTCAGGCATTTGTTGACAAAGTGGTGACCCTCGCCCCATCCTTGTTTGTGAATGACTGAGCATTTCACGGAAGCTGCTTTTATACCCAATCATGGCACCCACCTGTTCCCAATTAGCCTGTTCACCCGTGGGACGTTCCAAATAAGTGTTTGATGAGCATTCCTCAACTTTTTCAGTCTTTTTTGCCACTTGTGCCAGCTTTTTTGAAACATGTTGCAGGCATCAAATTCCAAATGCGCTAATATTTGCAAAAAATAACAAACTTTTCCAGTTCGAACGTTAAGTATCGTGTCTTTGCAGTCTATTCAATTGAATATCGGTTGAAAAGGATTTGCAGATCATTGTATTCTGTTTTTATTTACCATTTACACAACGTGCCAACTTCACTAGTTTTGGGTTTTGTATTACCAGATAACTTGATCGACATGTTAGCCATGTAGCATTGCAGCTTGCGATATACAGGCTACAGGTAAGGCTATATTCTTGCCTGGATGTATATTGTTGTTTCAAATCGGAGAGACATTACAATAACACGTAGCATATGTGATAGCTTCATGGCTTGAAAGGCTAAAAAACTAACCTTGCTCTGAAGTTTCTTCTTTGCTTTCCTCTCGTTGCGGGTCAGACTCTGGCTCGTTGATGTACGGCTGGATGCTAGCATCCTCAGCTGTTGCCATTTCTAATAAATAGTAACGTATAAATGTAACTTGTATTTACAAAACCCAGATTTCGGTCAGCTGTAAAGGAAAGATGTGTCTCAATCGAAATAGTCAGTCTTGAATGTAAAATCAAAACTTCTAAGTCTATTTTTTTATTTAAGAAGAATGTTAAATTATTAATGTTGCAAAAAGATGATACTGCAGAGTCGTAGATCAACTTTGTTAAGTTATTTTTGTGTTTTGATGTCCTCAAATTGATAAAACGGCTGCACCAGACAGCTGAAAGGCACTGGAACTGTATATGATGTTGTATTGATAGGGGGCAGCTATTATAAGTTCTACTTCTTTATGCTCATTTTCGTTAATTCTCAATGCTGCTGTTGCATTTGTTTTCAAATTAATTAAATAAATAATAAAACGGTAAAAAAATAGAAATACTCTTTTTTTTTTTCAGTACGTAAGCGTACAGCGAAAACTGTAAACATGGCTGATGATTCAGAGACACAGTTGTAGGGAAAGAGGCGTGGAGGAGGTCAGGAGGTCATTTGCATGTAAAAACAATGACTATTTTTGAAGAAATACTCAAAAAGGGGCTTGAAGATTGTCTGTAAAGCAAAGCATATGCAACATTTTGACCAAACTATTTAAGCTCCATTACCTTTAGAAATACATTCATATTATTTTTCTTATAATACTATTGTGTTATTTTTAGGAAATAAACATCAGCATTACTTTATTTTTTTAAAGTGTTTTCATACATCATCCTGAAGGCCAGTGTATTCTGTAGTGCCCATTTGTAATTTGCATAACAGGGCTATTCTCTTTCCTCAAAATGTGTAATTCTAACAAAGACCAAAAACAAATACAAGGACGTTGGTTATCAGCATACTTGCCAACCTTGAGACCTCCAATATCGGGAGGTGGGTGGTAGGGTGTGTGTGGGGGGGGGGCGTGGTTATTTACAGCTAGAATTCACCAACTCGAGTATTTTATATATATATATATATATATATATATATATATATATATATATATATATATATATATATATATATATATATATATATATATATATATATATATATATATATTTATTTTATTTACATAGAAAAAAAATAATAAAATACTTAAATTTCAGTGTTCCGGTGGCTATCCATTAGATGGCAGTATTGTCCTGTTTAACTTCTCCAGGCTGTCCCCACTCAGTCTCAGGTCCGCATTGAGCTGGAGGGGGCGTGGCCTCCAGCTCCGGCTGAATACCGGGAGTTTGTCGGGAGAAAATCTCTGCCGGGAGGTTGTCGGGAGAGGCGCTGAATACCGGGATTCTCCCGCTAAAAACGGGAGGGTTGGCAAGTATGGTTATCAGGAGCATATCAAGACATGATTTAATGATCTGGTCCGTACCTAACTCCAACATCGGGTGAGCAATACCTAAACTACAATACTCTGCTGATTAGTTATCACAGTTAAAATACAATTTATACGGGTTTAGTCAGTTTTTCACTCAAACTATTTGCCATTTGGCTGAGTTTTTGTATGCTTGCGATCCTGGAATGAGCTGTTATTTCGCTCAAACTAGCGACCACAACTGTAGAACTCCTGCTTTAGCTGGAGTTGACCCCAGCTTCCACAATTTTCTAAAATTATTGAAAAACTGTTTAACAACAGATTAGACAAATTCATAAATAAAAACAAAACACTCACAACCAATACAGATACAGAGCCAACATCTCAACGTCAATGGCATTAATCGAAATAACGGAAACAATTACCAATGCAATAGATTGCAAAAATGTGCTGCTGCAGTGTTTATGGATTTAACAAAAATATTTGACACAATTAAACACAGCATCTTAAAGGCCTACTGAAATGAAATGTTCCTACTTAAACGAGGATCCATTCTATGTGTCATACTTGATCATTTCGCGATATTGCCATATTTTTGCTGAAAGGATTTAGTAGAGAACATCGACGATAAAGTTCGCAACTTTTGGTCGCTGATAAAAAAAGCCTTGCCTGTACCGGAAGTAGCGTGACGTCGCAGGTTGAAGGGCTCCTCACATTTCCCCATTGTTTACACCTGCAGCGAGAGCGATTCGGACCGAGAAAGCGACGATTACCCCATTAATTTGAGCGAGGATGAAAGATTTGTGGATGAGGACGTGAGAGTGAAGAACTAGAGTGCAGAGCAGGACCTATCTTTTTTCGCTCTGACCGTAACTTAGGTACAAGGGCTCATTGGATTCCACACTTTCTCCTTTTTCTATTGTGGATCACGGATTTGCATTTTAAACCACCTCGGATACTATATACTCTTGAAAATGAGAGTCGAGAACGCGAAATGGACATTCACAGTGACTTTTATCGCCACGACAATACATCGGCGAAGCACTTTAGCTACGGACAATACTACCAAACACTGGACCTGTAACCACACGGTTAATGCTGTCCAACCTGGCGAAGCCTAGCATTGCTGTTGCTAACGACGCCATTGAAGCTAACTTAGCTACGGGACCTCGACAGAGCTATGCTAAAAACATTAGCTATCCACTTACGCCAGCCCTCATCTGCTCATCAACACCCGTGCTCACCTGCGTTCCAGCGATCGACGGCGCGACGAAGGACTTCACCCGATCATCGATGCGGTCGGCGGCTTGCGTCGGATAGCGTGTCTGCTATCCAACTCAAAGTCCTCCTGGTTGTGTTGCTGCAGCCAGTCGCTAATACACCGCTCCCACCTACAGCTTTCTTCTTTGCAGTCTCCATTGTTCATTAAACAAATTGCAAAAGATTCACCAACACAGATGACCAGAATACTGTGGAATTTTGCAATGAAAACAGAGCTGTTTGTATTGGGATACAATGTGTCCAAATACTTCCGCTTCAACCATTGACGTCACGCGCAAACGTCATCATACATAGACATTTTCAACCGGAAGTTTAGCGGGAAATTTAAAATTGCACTTTATAAGTTAACCCGGCCGTATTGGCATGTGTTGCAATGTTAAGAGTTAATCATTGATATATAAACTATCAGACTGCGTGGTCGGTAGTAGTGGGTTTCAGTAGGCCTATAATAAACAAATTAGAAAGGTATGGAATCAGAGGGTTGTTCTTGAACTGGGTTAGAAGCTACTTAACCAACAGGAAGCAATATGTGAAGATAGGCGAACACTAGGGGTGTTACGGTACACAAACATTTCAGTTCGGTACATACCTCGGTTTAGAGGTCACGGTTCGGGTTATTATCGGTACAGTAAGAAAACAACAAAATATACATTTTTTGGTTATTTATTTACCAAATTTGCAAAATCTTCCACCAAAAATATTTTTCTTAGTGGAATATTTGATGTAAAGTAATCGGAACCTTGGATAGGTCAATAATTCATAATAACATTGATTTTAAGTCAATATTATGTTTTGAGCAATGACAGTTTGAAAGAAAAAAAACAGCTTTGATTTATTAGTCAATATTGCAACTTTTTCTAAATTACATTTCACCTTTAAGCTTTTTTATTTCACTTTTGTTATGTTTTTGTTTATTTTAATAGTATTTTTAGAATGTGCCGTGGGCCTTTAAAACATTAGCTGTGGGCCGTAAATGGCCTCCGGGGCACACTTTTGACACCCCTACTATAGATAATAAAAAATGTAATCTGATAAATATATGGATAAAAAGCAGAGCCTGGTGACACATGCACGTTTATCATAACTCTCTCGCTCTTGCTCTCTCTGTCTCTGCCCCTCCCTCACGAATGCTGCTGCACGCACAATTTGTTTTGTTTTTAACCCCTTCTTAACCCTGAATGTACATTGTTAATACATGCAACCATAACTCAAAATGCCGGACATTTTAGGCATTTAAGAAACTCCGCCCGGACAGCCCCGCAAAAGAGGACATGTCCGGTGAAAAGAGGACGTATGGTCAGTCTATCCTAGCCCGGTCGCTGCTAACACCGGACATGACCTCTTTTGCTAGCATGCTAGCAGCTAACGGGCTACGATAGACTGACCATACGTCCTCTTTTCACCGGACATGTCCTCTTTTGCGGAGCTGTCCGGGCGGAAATTTCTGAAATGCTTCAAATGTCCGGCATTTTGAGTATTAATTACACAACGTGCAGTACGCTACTTAATATGTCCGTGTAGAAACTCATTCGGTACACCTCCGCACCGAAGCGAAACCCCCGTACCGAAACGGTTCGATACAAATACACGTACCGTTACACCCCTAACGAACACACTTCTACAGAGCTGAAAATATTTTGTGGCGTACCTCAGGGATCAATACTTGGACCAAAATTGTTCATTCTCTATATAAACGATATTTGTAAAGTTACAAAGGACTTAAAGTTAGTATTATTTGCAGATAATACAACTGGGTTTTGTTCAGGACAGAACACACAAAAGCTAATACAAATAATAACAGAAGAAATGAACAAATTAAAAAGACGGTTTGACAAAAACCGACTATCTTTGAATCTCAGTAAACTAAAATAATGCTAATCGGTAACAGTAGAAGAGAAAGTTATACACAATTACAAATAGACAGAGTAGACATTAAAAGGGTAAAAGAAAACACATTTTTGGGTGTAACAATAGATGATAAAATGAACTGGAAATATCATGTAAAAAATATACAACATAAAGTAGCAAGAAACACGTCAATAATGAATAAAGCAAAACATGTTCTAGACCAAATATCACTTCATATCATCTTTACTGCTCGCTAGTTTGTATGTGGAATTAAATTATGGAATGGATTAGGCAAATAAATCAAACAAAGCACCAATATGATTAAATTTAAGAGACTATTCAAACTACAAGTGTTCACAAAGTACACAGAACAAAAATTATGATGAACATCTTGAACCCTTTTTTTTTTTTAGATAAATATTATTTATGTATTTAATATTTGTTTACTTACTATTGTATATTTCAGCAAGACAATGCCAAGCCACATGTCACAACAGCGTGGCTTCATGGTAAAAGAGTGCGGCTACTAGGCTGGCCTGCCTGTAGTCCAGACCTGTCTCCCATTGAAAATGTGTGGCGCATTATGAAGCCTAAAATACCACAACGGACTGTTGAACAACTTAAGCTGTACATCAAGCAAGAATGGGAAATAATTCCACCTGAAAAGCTCCAAACATTTACTGAGTGTTGTGAAAAGGAAAGGCCATGTACCACAGTGGTAAAAATGCCCTTGTGCAAACTTTTTTGCAATATGTTGCTGCCATTAAATTCTAAGTTAATGATTATTTGCAAAACAAAATTAGGTTTCTCAGTTCAAACATTAAATATCTTGTTTTTGCAGTCCGTTCAATTGAAACTTCGTTGAAAAGGATTTGTAAATCATTTTAATCTTTTTTTAATTTTTTAACTAATTACACAACTTGCCAACTTCACTGGTTTTAGGTTTTGTAAATAGAAACCGAAACTTGATGTTTTGATGAAGTATCCATTTCCGCTGGAGACTGCATCTTTCTGGCGCACACGAGTGACATAGCTCCAAACCTGACGAAAAAATCATATTCAAGTTGCATTGCATTTAGACTGAAGTCACATTTGAAAAGATCAGATTCCAATCAGATGCGAAAATATTGGCATCAGATTCAGGCCACATCAGGAGGTAGTCCTGAATCCGATGCCAAATGATCAGATTTGAAACACTTTGGAGCGTTTAGACTGGCAAAAAAAATCCGACTTGTGTCACTTCAGGGTAAAAAAAATCAGATTTGGTGTGAAGTGTAAACGGGGCCCTCGTCTTAGACTTAGATTGGTCAGATCAAGTCTAGCAGCTAGCGCCAAAACCCCAAATATTTATACTGTAACACTGAGAAGGTGAGCTTGGGCAAAAATTGTTCTGTGGATGAGACCATCTTTTAAGACATATAAAACATTCCAGTTGCAATCGATTAAATCCCTGACAATTCTGTAAATAAACATATGTTAAATAAATAAAATAAATGGGTTATACTTGTATAGCGCTTTTCTACCTTCAAGGTACTCAAAGCGCTTTGACAGTATTTCCACATTCACCCAGTCACACACACATTCACACACTGATGGCGGGAGCTGCCATGCAAGGCGCTAACCAGCACCCATCAGGAGCGATGGTGAAGTGTCTTGCTCAAGGACACAACGGACGTGACTAGGATGGTAGAAGGTGGGGATTGAACCCCAGTAACCATCAACCCTCCGATTGCTGGCACGGCCACTCTACCAACTTCGCCACGGCGCCGTTGGTGTTTTGTTTGACATATGCCTTTTTACAGAAAATGTAGTTATGCTTGAACAACGGCGGGGGACGGCGTGGCGAAGTTGGTAGAGTGGCCGTGCCAGCAATCGGAAGGTTGCTGGTTACTGGGGTTCAATCCCCACCTTCTACCATCCTAGTCACGTCCGTTGTGTCCTTGGGCAAGACACTTCACCCTTGCTCCTGATGGCTGCTGGTTAGCGCCTTGCATGGCAGCTCCCACCATCAGTGTGTGAATGTGTGTGTGAATGGGTGAATGTGGAAATACTGTCAAAGCGCTTTGAGTACCTTGAAGGTAGAAAAGCGCTATACAAGTATAACCCATTTATTATCATTTATCATTTAACAACAAACTGTACAACAGTGTTTCCTGTCGCAAATAAATCTGGGCCGCCACAAATATATTTGGCGCTAGCTGTTCGCCCTTGCTAGTAAACCCATTGTATTTGGACTGTCAACTCCGTACAGTAGATGGCACTATCGTAACACACTTTTTTTCACCTGGCCCGCCAGAGAATAAGAAGACAAAGCAGCACAGATTAGTGTTGCCAACTTAGTGAGTGTGTTGCTATATTTGGTGAGTATTGAGACCCTTTCAGAGACTGTTTTTTTAAAAAAAAAAGGTGGCTATTAACAAATCTCAGTGTTGGCGCTAGGAATTTTCAAAATGGGGTCCCACACTACATTTTTCGGGGGTCCCACTTTTTTGTAACCGTTTTGAAAATAAATGATAAATGTATGCCTTATCCCGTTATATCTCACATTCTATATTGTTTTGGAAAAAGGTTTTCATAAACGTTATATGATTCTTTAAAAAAATTATACAAAAGAAAACAAATTGTTATGCATATCTAAATTTATTCAGTTATAAACATTCATTCACTTTCTTCTTTGCTTCATGGATCTGAACTTTACTGCTGCCGCCCTAAAATCAAAGTTCTCTGGCTGAAGAGGACCACTGACACATTTCATGTCTTCATATTTTACTAGAATACCCTTATGGGCATTGCATATATCAAAATCAAGTACTTACTGTACTGTTTACTTGTTAAATAATACTATTTTTAGAGAAAATATCTACCCAAACGACCACTTTGATGCTGCCAAAATTTGATTTGAAGGGTATTTCAAACAAGTAAACAGTACAGTTGGTAATTGATTTGGATATATGTAATGCCCATAAGGGTATTCTAGTAAAATATGTGTGTGTTAATATGCGATGTGTAAATATCAAAATATTATGTTGAATCAACTTTTTGTCAGGCAATATTACATTTAATAAAAATTTTGCAAAAATGAATGCATCCAAATATTTTATACATATTCATTATGTGCACGAAGAAATAACAGTTACAATTATATGTATCTTCCAAACAAGAATGAGGTTTTATCACATCAACATCGGACTAACAACAGTCCTTTAAATATCTTTAATACCACAGAAAAGGCAAACTGTCATTTTCCGGACACAATAAAGGCTTAAATAATGTCAAAGACGTAGCGTTACAATAACCACGTAGATAAAGTGTTTGTCTTACACCGAGTAATCTGCTGTGGACAGACGAAGCCAAGCAATGCATGTTTAGCGAGCAGTGTGTGCCCCCGCGAAGGAAATCAGTTTTTGATTTTACACATTTTGGCACAACACCGACAAATATAAACAAAACAAAACACCGGCGGAAAGTGATAATCGATTAAAAAAAATAAAAAACAAGCAAACCAGAGTTTTAACCAGGAGAAGGCAGAGTCTTTAAAAAAGATAAAAATAAAAATCTGCCTCCCGGGGACGCGCGGACTTCCGGAAATGCACGTCCTTTCTGATTTCAAATTCGTAAAAAGAAACAAAAAGTGCGTTAACGCCAACATTGGTTGTTTTTAAAGGGCTTTATAAATAAAGTTGGTATGGTATGGTAACATTGAATCTAGCGACATCAAAGCACTTGTCTTGTTTGTGACATTTAAAAAACAAAACAAAAGAGGAAACAGGAGGAAGCTAGTTTGTACTTTTAATGTTTTTGACTCCTTAGTTTTCCTCTCATGCGCATGCACCATGGCGAATAAAACGACACTGGGTCAGATTAAGACAGGAACAAATGCTAAATAGATCATATCACATGGAAAAATGTCAAATTGTTCTTCAATCCAATGAATAGAGGTTGGAAGTGTGTACAAGCATGACTCTTAGAAAAGGTCTTGAACTTTATGATAGCTCGCTTTGTTCATAAGAGGATTGTAAAAAAAAAACATGCTTGTGACTTTTTGGATTATTTCCTGTTTTAGAACATGTCTAACTCCCTTCTTCACTACTTTCTTCATTTCCCCCAGCTTTCCGTCTTTTTTTTCTTTATCCGAAACACCGACCCGCCACCCACTCCCACCCTCTGCCTCCCCTTAGCAATAAGCTCTTAAGGCGCTGTCTAATTTCTGTGTGATGTGTGCATGGCATCCCGTTAGCTCCTGATTCCTTTTTGAAAACAACATCATGGCGTCATCTATCTATGGGGTGTCGAGCTACACCCACACAGGCCTCCTCTTTTTCCGCTCAATACAATACTGATGTGGAAACAGGAGTTCAGGACATTCAGAGATAATGCAAATTAATCAATTAGTTTTCACAGAAATGTACCGTGAATTCCGAAGCTGCTACTTTTTTCTTAGATTTTGAACCCTGCTGCTCATAAAATGGAGCAGCTAATTTATGGATTTTTTTTCCCATTAATGCCCACAATGTTTTGTGTTCAATAGTTTGCATTAAACTCAAGCAGACTACTGAAATGGTGTGTTATTGCTTGTGCTATGGCGCCACCATTTGGACAAGTTTGCTCACTGCGGGTGCTGCAGAGCTGCAGTGCCTTTCTATTTAGAGCTTTAAACAGGAAGTACAAGTGCTTTTTCCATCTTCTAACCCTCCAGCATGGATTCTTCATTCATTACTCCAAGCAACATATGTAAGTTTTACAATTAAACTAAAACAATTCTTAATTACTTAGGTATGTACTTCCTGTTTTGATGCCTTAAACCGAAAATATGCGTTCTTGCTCGAAAGGATTATTCATTTTTCACTTCAAGCAACTTTTCTTTCACCGTTGAACTAAAACATTGTTTGCTAATTAAACCGTCCCCTGTGTGATGTCTGTAAGAGTGTTTTCATGAATATTTGAAGTTAGCGTCGTTAGTATTAGCTAGTATGCTAACACATCTGTATTAGTCCTACTGATTTACAATGGCATTATTGTTGTATAGTTCCAGTTTTCACGGCTTGTCACACCATGCCGTTCCTTCTTTTGAGTTTCTTGGTAATTTTGTGGGTGTAGTTTGAAGTTCCTGTCTTGCGCTCTTATTTTGTGTTTTTTCCACTTCCTCTTTTCCCCTTTCCTGCAGCAGCTTTACGCCTGCCTTTGAGCACTTTTCCCCCTCACCTGTTTTCTGTTTGTAATTATATACTTTGAGCTTGCGACACCATTTGGGTGTCGGGACATTATTCACTGGTGACTGTTTCGATGCTGAGCTCAAGTACGCACACACATTCCTTGTAGGTGTTTTTGCTGTGTTCCAGCATTTTTTTTTTTTTTTTTCATAGTCGGTCCAGTCAGCGCACTTCCCTGTTGCTCTCGCTTTTCGTTTGTTTGTTAAAATCATTAAATACTTTTTTTTACTGCACGCTTCCTCCTTGTTCGTCTGCATTTGAAATCACCATAACCTTTGTCGTCTCACACGACGCATCGCTTGACACCAGTTTCACAAATTCTTCAGTGAATTCACCAAAACGTCACCATGGAGTTATTGAGTCTGTTTAGCTGGTTGGAGAGCTAGCTTCCGCAGCTAGTGCATCCATGACAATGACTTCTGTTTTGTTTGATCAGCTATTTTACTGCCACGTTACAAACACCGTATGGAAACAATTAAGATATGTAAATAAACATTTACAAAATATTTTGGCGTAAATAACTCATTTCACAATGTATACCGTATTTTCCGGACCATAGGACGCACTGTATTAAAGAAGCACTGCTACTGAGCGGATCTATTCAGGTCTATTTTCATACTAAAGGGGCACCGGATTATAAGGCGCATTAACGGGGTCATATTATGATTTCTTTCTAAATGTAAAACACTATCTTGTGGTCCACTTTACATGTGATGGTGGTTCTTTGGTGAAAGTGTTGCATAGATTGTTTTACAGACCATTTTCAAGTAGCGTTCTGAGCGTCTCTTCAGGAAGCGCCATTTTGTAGGCGGTCTTACCTATGTGGCTCACCTTCGACAGCGTCTTCTCCCCGTCATCTTTGTTTTAGCGGTGTAGCGTGCAAGGACGGGAGTTGAAGAAGTGTCAAAAGATGGAGGTAACTGTTTAAATGACATTCAGACTTTACTTTCTGTATTTTTCGGATTATAAATCGCTCCGGAGTATATGTCGCACCGGCCGAAAATGCACAATAAAGAAGGAAAAAAAACATATATACGTCACACTGGAGTATAAATCACATTTTTGGGGGAAATTTATTTGATAAAATCCAACACCAAGAATAGACATTTGAAAGGCAATTTAAAATAAATAAAGAATAGTGAACAACATGCTGAATAAGTGTACGCCATATGACGCACAAATAACCAACTGAGAACGTGCCTGGTATGTTAACGCAACACATCATGGCAAGAGTCATTCAAATAACTATAACATATAGAACATGCTATACTTTCACCAAACAATCTGTCACTTCCGATCGCTAAATCCGATGAAATCTTCCTCCCGGTGTCGCCTCTGGTATGCGCCGTTTCCTTTCTTTCTGCTGCCCGATCGCCGTTCTCTGCTGCATATTTCACTACATCCGGCTTGTAATCTGCAGTATATGATTTCCTTTTCGGTGCCATTTTAGTTCAGCCCTTCTCAGTTTTTATAAGTTACCGCCAATGTTGAAATAATCCATTTTAATAGCTACGGATGTAGCAACAGTTAGCATCCCATGACCCACAATGCACTTCTGCCATGACGCACAATGCACTTATGCCTTGACCCGCCCCCGCTGAATTCTTATTGGTTGATGTGTGTGTGACAATTGCTGACATTTGCTTCGTCTCTTACGTGAATGAGATAAATAATATTATTTGATATTTTACGGTAATGTGTTAATAATTTCACACATAAGTCGCTCCGGAGTATATGTCGCACCCCCAGCCAAACTATGAAAAAAACTGAGACTTATAATCCGAAAAATACGGTAAATCAATAACAGAGCAGCATCTTCTCATCTGTGGCTCAATAATGCAACAAAAGCGCCGGAAATGTGTCCCGTGAAAAACCGTCCTCGGGTATGGCTACGCGACACCGAGTTGGACATCTGACGCTACATGAAAGATGAAGAAGGAACCCTCTAATAACTAAAGTTCCGTGAGTGAATTATGTAAATGCACTACAGTTTTTAGCGCTTTGATAGCTAGTCTACTGACAGATATAAGTAAGAACTTTACGCTACTTTATATTAGAAATGGCAACAGCGGAAGATGAATGTCCCATAAGAAGGTAGAGAAAAAGATTAATCTTTTGATTGCGGCGTCGCTATAGACTACAATGGCGGACGCACGCACACTTCCAGGACTTATGTAGATCACAAATACACATCAGCAGGTACCAGAAGGTAAGAAAAGTTGGTTTTGCATAATATTGCGAAACAAAACGGCAGGTAATACTGTATGTTTGCTAATATGTGCAATTTTGCAGTCCTTATACACGCTCCAAAATAATCCTCGTATGTTTAATGCGCCGACAATCCATCAAGCGGTGCTTCTTCATAGCTAACCGAAGTCGTACTAAAAACATTTTGATAGATTTTTGAGCGCCATGTGTAATGTTCTATATTCTCAATGGAACATTTAAAGTTTTGGTGTTGTTTACTGGCGTCATCTTGCAGTCTCCACATATCTCTTATGTATGACTGCCATCTACTGGTCACACTTATCTTAACACCATGTACCAACGGCGTGGCGAAGTTGGTAGAGTGGCTGTGCCAGCAATCGGAGGGTTGCTGGTTACGGGGGTTCAATCCCCACCTTCTACCATCCTAGTCATGTCCGTTGTGTCCTTGGGCAAGACACTTCACCCTTGCTCCTGATGGGTGCTGGTTAGCGCCTTGCATGGCAGCTCCCGCCATCAGTGTGTGAATGTGTGTGTGAATGGGTGAATGTGGAAATACTGTCAAAGCGCTTTGAGTACCTTGAAGGTAGAAAAGCGCTATACAAGTATAACCCATTTATCATTTATTTATAAATAAAATTGCTTCGAGGTCGGTAAGCACAACCAGAATTATGCCGTACATTAGGCACACCGGGTTATAAGGCGCACTGTCGATTTTTGAGAAAATAACATGATTTTAAGTGCGCATTATTGTCTAAAAAATACGATATATCTGTGGCTAATATATTGGAACATATTTTTTTCTCCTAAGATTTAGTATAGTGTTTACTCTATAGTCCGTAAAATAGGGTACTTAGACACCAGCCCTAAGTGTACATTTGCTGAACATCTCCATTTGTTGTTTTTATAAATGTAACTTTTTTTTTTTAAACACACACCCACCTTTATTCAGAATCAAGCCAGGCGGGTGGGTGTTGAGCATTGGCTCCAAACCTGCACACGCTGTGGCTGTCAGCGAATGTGTGTAACTGATGGCCCTTGAAGATGTGTATTTACAGGTGTGTGGGTGTGTACGCATGTGGAAGCAGATGCTATTAGGTCTGACATGTGTGAAGTGATGGGGCAGCGGGTGGGGGACTGCGAGTGTGTTGCCAAGGGAAATTGCGGCTCTATGTGGAGAGCTGCAGGAGATGGAGATCACTTAGTCATGCAGACGGAACGCCGCAAAGATGAGTAAAAAGCTTTTAGTGTACCTCTCGAAGATGTGTGAGCAGGCGTGTCTTTTTTCTTAAACACACACACACACAATCACTTCATCATGCATGTGCTGATGATAGCCCATCATAGGGTTTGGTAGGTCACAGAAGAAAAAACTGAACAAATCAACCCCAGCATGCACAATTTATGCAGAAAGGAAATGCGTGTAAGAGCTTTGGTGTCAGCAGCCATACGTTACCTTACAGAAAGAGAAGTACGATTAGGTCTACTTCCCTGCATCTTTTGTGTTTATTTCACAGAAGTGCTCGGATAACTTATCTTTATTGACATTTATGTATGATCTTTTTAACAGAAACAGATTTGTTTTGTTTATTTTCAATAGTAACTTAATTTCAATCAGTTCAACTTTATAAGAGTTTAAAGTGGATCATCTATGCCAGGGCTGTTAAACTCGTGTTCACTGAGGGCCACATGCCAGTTATGACTTCCCTCAGAGGGAATCATTGTAACTGAATCGTGAATAATTTATTCATATAAATGTATAGGGATTCACCTCATGGTTTTATTATACTATTGCCTATGCATTTGATTATTACCCTATTATATATATATATATATATATATATATATATATATATATATATATATATATATATATATATATATATATATATATATATATATTACAGTCGTGGTCAAAAGTTTACATGCACTTGTAAAGAACATAATGTCATGGCTGTCTTGAGTTTCTAATAATTTCTACAACTCTTATTTTGTTGTGATAGAGTGATTGGAGCACATTCTTGTTGGTCACAAAAAACATTCATGAAGTTTGGTTCTTTTATGAATTTTATATGGGTCTACTGAAAATGTGACCAAATCTGCTGAGTCAAAATTATACATACAGCAATGTTAATATTTGGTTACATGTCCCTTGGCAAGTTTCACTGCAATAAGGTGCTTTTGGTAGCCATCCACAAGCTTCTGGCAAGCTTCTGGTTGAGTTTTTGACCACTTCTCTTGACAAAATTGGTGCGGTTCAGCTAAATGTTTTGGTTTTCTGACATGGACTTGTTTCTTCAGCATTGTCCACACGTTTAAGTCAGGACTTTGGGAAGGCCATTCTAAAACCTTAATTCTAGCCTGATTTAGCCATTCCTTTACCAATTTTGATGTGTGTTTGTGGTCATTGTCCTGTTGGAACACCCAACTACGCCCAAGACCCAACCTCGGTGCTGATGATTTTAGGTTGTCCTGAAGAATTTGGAGGTAATCCTCCTTTTTCATTGTCCATTTACTCTCTGTAAAGCACCAGTTCAATTCGCAGCAAAACAAGCCCAGAGCATAATACTACCACCACCATGCTTGACGGTAGGTGTGGTGTTCCTGGGATGGTAGGGATGGTGTTCCTGGGATTAAAGGTCTCCCCTTTTCTCCTCCAAACATATTGCTGGGTATTGTGGCCAAACAGCTAAATTTTTGTCTCATCTGACATCGCATGGACAAAGATACGACCTTCTGGAGGAAAGTTCTTAGAATTTAATGGCAGCAACACAGTGCAGCGCTTTTTCCGGTCCGTTGTTTTCCTGCTTTCGCTATCTGCGCCTAATGACTGAGCTACGTGACGTCATTTCTTGTGATGTCTCACGGAGCATTTCTTGTCGGAACGGGATTCGAATAAAGAACCAACTATTTTTCTTTATTATAGTGGTCTCGATAACGGGTACCGGTTCTCAAAAAGGGATTCGAGTCCGAGGACTCAGTTCTTTTCTTATCGAACAACCGGGAAAACCGGTTTCGAGTATCATCCCTAGGTGTCCATGATAACGTTGCTTGGATGGCAACATATCTTGCTCCAAAACGTGTATGTACCTTTCAGCATTAATGGTGCCTTCACAGATGTGTAAGTTACCCATGCCTTGGGCACTAATACACCCCCATACCATCACAGATGCTGGCTTTTGAACTTTGCGCCTAAAACAATCCAGATGGTTCTTTTCCTCTTTGGTCTGGAGGACACAACATCCACAGTTTCCAAAAACAATTTGAAATGTGGACTCGTCAGACCACAGAACACTTTTACACTTTGCATCAGTCCATCTTAGATGAGCTCGGGCCCAGCGAAGCCCGCAGCGTTTATGGGTGTTGTTGATAAATGGCTTTTGCTTTGCATAGTAGAGTTTTAACTTGCATTTACAGATGTAGCGATGAACTGTAGTTATTGATAGTGGTTTTCTGAAGTGTTCCTGAGCCCATGTGGTGATATAATTCACACACTGATGGTCGGTTTTTGATGCAGCATTGCCTGAGGGATTGAAGGGATCGCCTTGCTGCTTACGTGCAGTGATTTCTCGAGATTCTCTGAACCTTTTGATGATATTACAGACAGATGGTGAAATCCCTACAAAATACAATTGAATTTGTGTCCAAATATAGTTTTTTTTTTAAGATAATTCAAAATATGCGAGCGAGTGGTGATTACCGTATTTTCCGGACTATAAGGCACACTTAAAATATTGTGTTTTTCTCAAAACTCGACGTGCGCCTAATGTGCGTAATACTTTTGGTTTTGCTTACCGACCTTGAAGCTATTTTATTTGGTACTTGGTGAAATGATAAGTGTGACCAGTAGATGGCAGTCAAACATAAGAGATACGTGTAGACTGCAATATAATGGTAGTCACACACAAGAGATACATGTAGACTGCAATATGACTCAAGTAAACATCACCAACATTGTATATGTTCAATTGAAAATATATAACATTACACACTGCGCTCAAAAATCTATCAAACTATTTTAGTACGACTTTGGTAAGCTATAAAGCCGCACCGCTTGATTGATTGTACTGTGCTTCAACATACGAGTATTATTATAGTGTGTATATAAGGTAAGACACATTATCTGGCGTTTTATATTATGCACAAGCAACTTTTCTTACTTTCTGGTACCTGCTGATCTGTATTTGGGATCCGAATAAGTCTGAATAAGTGAATATGTCTCTTCTCTCTACTTTGACATATTTTTCCAGAAAAGTCTGGTCTCATCACAATTAAAAGTTGCTTTGTCGATTCTTTCATACTTGCGAGCGCCGTTAATGTATTCCTGGCAAATAGTCTTTTTTCCAACTCCACAGCGATTCCCCCTCCTTTCCACGCTGGTCTGCTGTCTTTTTGGGACTCATATTGACTTAGCAAAATAGACAAAACCACACAGAAGGCACGCAGGCTGAAGCACTGAAAAGTGACTCAGTGGGCAGCAATTGACATGTATGCTGCACCCTGCTTTTTGCCTGCAGGCGTGGCACAAAATGAATGACTGAATGAAGCGTTCATACACAGAGACGTGGCTCCCACACAGAGTAATATTTGGCTCTACCTAAATGTTTGTACGTCGAAAAGTTTGCGAGTAGAGGGGTTTTTAAATCCACTGTACATACAAACTTAGATATTTTATGTTATGTTACTATTTACTCCGACATATCACATTGTTACTCATAAATTCTGATGACTTGCTATTCGTCCTTGGACCAGATCTAATGTATGCAAGTGAAAAGCGGCACATTCTTAAGGGATGGCGCCGTCTCTATTCAGAAGTAGCATTTCACCACACTAGGGGTTTTGCAGAATTTCATTAAAGAGAATAATTTAAAACATGCAGAAAACACAGCAGGTGCATGCATCTCTCACTCGAAGCCAGCTGATGATTCAGCGGCAATGTAGGGCAATGTTTAACAGAAATATTTGCAGTGAGTATGGAATTTCAAGTCAACATCAACACACACATTGGGTATTTGTGCCTACTGATAGTGACTGATTCCTACCGATGTTTCACTCTCTAGTTTGTTTTGACTTCCGTACAATGGCTTTCATTTTGGTTTCATGTTCCATGTTCCTTGCGCTGACTAAAATCTTGACGGTGTGTCGATATTTAGTTTGAACTTATGATAAGAGTATGGGATGAACTTGCCTAAGGACAGCAGGAAGCTGTGATTCATCACTGGTCCTAAAATAGTCCATTAGTTAGTTTGCTTTGGCAGTGCACATCGTGGACACTGCCCACTAATTGTTGGAGTGGAGAAATATTTAGATGTAAAGAAGGGCATTTCAAGTTTAAATTTAATCAAGTCTATAACTAATATTTGTTTATATATGGCTGCTATTGTCCACATTAATATCCACTCATTATTTTTAACTATGACCAAGATAGCAAGACTCATTACAGTTGTTTCTAGTGCCAACATAATATTAATCACAGGAGGTAAAATCATTTAGAGTTACAGCTCCCCACACCCCGGCCTTAAAACCGAGTGACGCCTCTGGACAGCAGCTGGTAGTTTCTCGTTGGCAGCATAAAAAATGATTATGTTTGGCAGCACTAAGCACTCTATGGATGGACCAATACTCAGAACAGGGGGAAAGTCCATGCAACACAGTAATTAACAATGAAAAATTGTCCATTTACACAAGTTGGGAAAGTATTTGGGGACATTTTTACAATTCTACAGATTGTAGTTCAGCATCCAATTGACCATAAAGATTTTTTTAAGTAGAGCTGCAACTAAGGACTATTTTGATAGTCGACTAATCCAGTGTTTTTCAACCACTGTGCAACACTAGTGTACCGTGAGATATTGTTTGGTGTGCCGTGGGAGATTATGTACTTTCACCTAATTAGGTTAAAAATATTTTTTTGCAAACCAGTAATTATATTCCGCAAATGATGTGCCGTTGTTGAGCGTCTGTGCTGTCTAGAGATCGGCAGAGTAACCGTGTAATACTCTTTCATTTCAGTAGGTGGCAGCAGGTAGATAATTGCTTTGTATATGTCGGGAACATGGTTTGTCGTGATCACAATATGCAGACGACAGCGGGAGGCAGCGTGCACGTAAAAAGGTATCTAATACTTAAACCAAAAATAAACAAAAGGCAAGTGCCGCTAAGAAAAGGCATTGAAGCTTAGGGATGGCTATGCAAAACGAAGCTAAAACTGAAACTGGCTGCAAAGTAAACAAAAACAGAATGCTGGACGACAGCAAAGACTGTGGAGCAGCAGACGGCGTCCACAAAGTACATTACATGACAATCAACAACAAAATAGGAGCGCAAGACAATAACTAAAACACTACACACAGGAAAACACCCAAAAACTCCAAATAAGTCACGGCGTGATGTGACAGGTCGTGACAGTAGACCTACTTTGAGACAAGAGCTATAGTGATGCATGGTTGGTTATGGTTTGAATTCATATCCAATATCCAATATCGGCCGCTGAGTTTAATTTTTTAATGATTTCTTCTGGTAGTGTGCCTCAGGATTTTTTCAACGCAAAAAATGTGCCTTGGCTCAAAAAAGGTTGAAAAACACTGGACTAATCGACTATCTTAGTCGACTTGTCGGATAATAAAGCGTACACATATTGAATGTCTCTAATTTCTTCTACCGACTTTTATATGCATCTTAAGTTATTTTAGTGTGCTTTTGAGCAACACAATTGTTTTAACATGTGATGCCAGATATGCAGCAGTGGCGATTTCTAAAGAATGCAAGGGAAGATCAGCTTCCCCTAAAATATGAAAAAAAAGTGGTCAAATGTATTATTTTGTGTTTGCATTTCATTGACCAAATGTGTTAGAATGCGTTTCACTTTTGTTTAGAATCAGCATCTTTAGGGACAATTGGCACAACTTTTTTCATTGATGTGGGAGCGTCACAGTGCTGCCAGTGTTGCCAACTCAGCAGCAAGGAAAGTAGCTATTGGCTGGCCTAAAAGTGGCTAGGTGACGTCATCGTCTCATTTCCATAATTTATGGCAATGGACGCTGTAAGAAAAATACAAAAGTGAGTTCCAAAAAATTATCATTCTGATTAAAACTGCACATTACCTGTCTTCTTTTGATTCTTAGTTGTTTTTAATCAATTTTGTTCTGCATTGATAAATGTTGGAGTATAAAATTTAATCAAAATAATTGATGGTTGTAATATTAACTAACGAACCATATCTAGTGACTGGCTCATTAACATCAACAATGGAATTAGGACATTGCAGTGATTTTATATTACGTTTGTACCTTGACATGTCAGTGAAGAAATATTTACATCTGGCTCTTTAAACCAAGGTAGAAACGGTGGCAGCTTGCACATGTGCATTTCATTTGCAGTCTGGAGGCGTGTGGCTCTCCTCTGCACTGACATGACGAGCTAGCAACATGTTCAACTTTTGTCACCGAGACACACACAGATGATTTCGAGGTGAATGACATAGTCTGTGTACATTAGGCAAATCAAATGAGGTGATTTATCTATGTGTGAAAGTTAAGAAACATTTGCTTTTAAAATTCCAGTCGAAACTTCCGGCGAGGAACTGGGAATTCTGACTTTCCACTACAAATGGAACGCAGTGTAAAAGTCCAGACGACAAATGATTTGCGAATGGACAAACCGCTGCAATTCCCTCCCTGTGAGGTTCTCCGCTTTGTTCGCTGCAGTAGCTTTCACCTCACTCTCCAGGACTCAAAAAAGTCTCCAAGACATAAAAAAGTCTCCAATAACACCGGAAAATATTTACCAAAAAAGTATCCAAGAGGATAGGACATTCGCCAAGTTGGCAACTCTGATTGCTGCAGGCAAACTAGACAATCATTGGATAAATACTCAACTTTATCCCGTCCACAGACGGTGTGCGAATGAATTAGAGTGATCTAAAGGGGGTCGTCGGGCTTCTGCATAATGATTGGATGACCTGGGGTGAATCAACAATCTTGAAATATAAAACACTGCCAAAAGATTATTCAACTTGCATGCCGTTGATCCTGTTGATATGGAGATATTTAAATCAATCAATCAAAGTTAACTTATATAGCCTTCAATCACAAATGTCTCAAAGGGCTGCAAAAGGCACAACCATATCCTCGGCTCAGATCCCACATCACGCCAAGAAAAAACTCAACCCAATGGGAACAATGTTTAGTTATAATTCAAGTTTTCTTTGTAAAATCTAGAATGTTATTGTGTTATTATCTGTTATTGGAGACTGTACCCATGTTTAAAGAGTAGCTGAAAACTAGCTTCCCCTACTTGAAAGACCATCATCTGCCACTGGTATACTGCCTGTGTTATAATGTACAATAATTTTAAAAACAAATATAGAAAATAGAGCAAAACATGGTGAGGTCAATTCAGGTGTACTGGAGATGCGGCAACGCCGGATAGTCGAACCTCAGATTCAGGAGGAGCCGTGTGGTTTTCGTCCTGGTCGTGAAACTGTGGACCAACTCTATACTCTCGGCAGGGTGCTTGAGGGTGCGTGGGAGTTTGTTCAACCAGTCTACATGTGTTTTGTGGACTTGGAGAAGGCATTTGAACATGTCCCTCGGAAAATCCTGTGGAGAGTGCTCAGAGAATATGGGGTATCGGACCGCCATAGCTTGGTACGTATTGCCGGCAGTAAGTTGGACCCTTTTCCAGTGAGAGTTGGACTGTGCCAGGGCTGCCCTTTGTCACAGATTCTGTTTACAGAATTTTTAGACGTTGACAGGATCCGGTTAGGTGGCTGAAGGATTAGGTCTCTGCTTTTTGTGAATGATAAATGATAATGATAAATGGGTTATACTTGTATAGCGCTTTTCTACCTTCAAGGTACTCAAAGCGCTTTGACAGTATTTCCACATTCACCCATTCACACACACATTCACACACTGATGGCGGGAGCTGCCATGCAAGGCGCTAACCAGCACCCATCAGGAGCAAGGGTGAAGTGTCTTGCCCAAGGACACAACGGACGTGACTAGGATGGTAGAAGGTGGGGATTGAACCCCAGTAACCAGCAACCCTCTGATTGCTGGCACGGCCACTCTACCAACTTCGCCACGCCTGATGTGGTCCTTCTGGCTTCATCTGACCAGGATTTTCAGCTCTCACTGAGTGTGAAGCGACTGGGATGAGAATCAGTACCTCCAAGTCTATTGTCCTCGTCCGGAGAAGGGTGGAATCTTGCCCCAAGTGGAGGAGTTCAAGTACCTCGGAGTCTTGTTCATGAGTAAGGGAAGAGTGGATGGTGAGATCGACAGGCGGATCGATGCGGACGATCGGTCCGTCGTGGTGAATAAGGAGCAAAGCTGATCCCCTATCTCTAAGGGAGAGCCCCGCCACCCGGCGGAGGAAACTCATTTCGGCCACTTGTACCCGTGATCTTGTCCTTTCGGTCATAACCCAAAGCTCATGACCATAGGTGAGGTTGGGAACGTAGATCGACCGGTAAATTGAGAGCTTTGCCTTCCGGCTCAGCTCCTTCTTCACCACAACGGATCGATACAGCGTCCGCATTACTGAAGACGCCGCACCAAACCGCCAGTCGATCTCACGATCCACTCTTCCTTCACTCATGAACAAGACTCCGAGGTACTTGAACTCCTCCACTTGGAGCAATATCTCCTCCCCAACCCGGAGATGGCACTCCACCCTAATGACCTAATCCTGCAGCCACCAAACCAGATACCCTCAACGCCCTGACTGCGCCTAGAAATTATGTACATAAAAGTTATGAACAGAATCGGTGACAAAGGGCAGCCTTGGCGGAGTCCAACCGTCACTGGAAACGGGTCTGACTTACTGCCGGCAATGCGGACCAAGCTCTGACACTGATCATACAGGGAGTGGACCGCCACAATCAGAAAGTCCGATACCCTAGAGCACTTCCCACAGGACTTCCTGGGGTACATGGTCGAATGCCTTCTTCAAGTCCACAAAGCACATGTAGACTGGTTGGGCAAACTCCCATGCACCCTCAAGGACCCTGTCGAGAGTATAGAGCTGGTCCACAGTTCCACGACCAGGACGAAAGCCACACTGTTCCACCTGCATCCGAGGTTCCACTATCGGGCGTAGCCCCCTCTCTAGTACACCTGAATAGACCTTACCGCGAAGGCTGAGGAGTGTGATCCTAAGATAGTTGGAACACACCCTCCGTTTCCCCTTCTTAAAGAGAGGAACCACCACGCCGGTCTGCCAATCCAGAGGTACTTCCCCCGATGTCCACGCGATGTTGCAGAGTCTTGTCAACCAAGACAGCCCCACAGAGAGCCTTAAGGATCTCATCCACCCCCGGGGCCTTGCCACCGAGGAGTTTTTAACTATCTCGGCAACCTCAGCCCCAGAAATAGGATAGCCCACCACAGATTCCCCAGGCACTGCTTCGTCATAGGAAGACATGTTGGTAGGATTGAGGAGGTCTTCGAAGTATTCCCTCCACCGATCCACAACATCCGCAGTCGAGGTCAGCAGACCACCATCTCCACCATACACGGTGTTGACAGTGCACTGCTTCCCCTTCCTGAGGTGGCGGATGGTGGTCCAAAATCGCTTTGAAGCCGTCTGGAAGTTGTTTTCAATGGCTTCTCCGAACTCCTCCCATGTCCGAGTTTTTGCCTCTGCGACCGCTGAAGCTGCACACCTGTCGGTACCTGTCTGCTGCCTCCGGAGTCCTATGAGCCAAAAGAACCTGATAGGACTCTTTGTTCAGCTTGATACGACTCTTTCTTCAGCTTGACGGCATTCCTTCTAGGTTTACCGCCACGACAGGCACCAACCACCTTGCGGCTACAGCTCCAATTGGCCGCCTTGACAATAGAGGTACGGAACATCGTCCACTCGGACTCAATGTCCAGCACCTCCCTCGTGACATGTTCAAAGTTCTTCCGGAGGCGGGAATTGAAACTTTCTCTGACAGGAGACTCTGCTAGGCATTCCCAGCAGACCCTCACAATGAGTTTGGGCCTGCCAGGTCTGTCCGGCATCTTCCCCCACCATCACAGCCAACTCACCACCAGGTGGTGATCGGTTGAAAGCTCCGCCCCTCTCTTCACCCGAGTGTCCAAAACATCAGACCTTAAATCCGATGACACAACTACAAAGTCGATCATGGAACTGCGGCCTAGGGTGTCCTGGTGCCAAGTGCACATATGGACACCCTTATGTTTGAATATGGTGTTTGTTATGGACAATCTGTGACGTGCACAAAAGTCCAATAACAAAACCCCACTCGGGTTCAGATCCGGGCGGCCATTCTTCCCAATCACACCTCTCCAGGTTTCACTGTCGTTGCTAATATGAGCGTTGAAGTCCCCCAGTAGAACGAGGGAATCACCCAGGGGAGCACTCTCCAGTACTCCCTCGAGTGTATCCAAAAAGGGGGGGTACTCTGAGCTGCCGCTTAGTGCGTAAGCTCAAACAACAGTCAGGACCAGTCCCCCCACCTGAAGGCGGAGGGAAGCTACCCTCTCATCCACTGGGTTGAACTTGAACATGCAGGCTTTGAGCTGGGGAGGCGACAAGAATTGCCACTCCAGCCCGTCTCCTCTCACTGCTGGCAACGTCAGAGTGGAAGAGAGTCCAGCCCCTCTCGAGAGAACTGGTTCCAGAGCCCTTGCTGTGCGTCTAAGTGAGTCCGACTATAGCTAGCCGGAACTTCTCCACCTCGCGCACTAGCTCAGGCTCCTTCTCCCCCAGCAAGGTGACGTTCCACGTCCCAAGAGCTAGCTTATGTAGCCGAGGATCGGACCGTCAAGTGCCCTGCCTTCGGCTGCCGCCCAGCTCACATTGCACCCCACCTTTATGGCCCCTGCTATGGGTGGTGAGCCCATTGGAGGGGGGACCCACGTTGCCTCTTCAGGCTGTGCCCGGCCGGGCCCCAAAAATCGAAACTTTGTGTAAATAACTTGACACAAGAAAGACATTATCTTGACCTAAAGAAGAGCAGGCAGCTGCTCACACTTCCTCATACTTTCTGTAACATCGAGGAAGAATGAGCTAACTGGACAATGTGTCAACAATAAGCTATTTGAAGGAGCCCAGAATTGTTTTGAATTGATTTATACTGTATTAAAACCAATAACCTGCGATGAGCTGGCGACTTGTCCAGGGTGTACCCCACCGTCCGCCCGGATGCAGCTGGGATAGGCTCCAGCCACCCTCGCGACCCCGAGAGGAACAAGCGGTAGAACATGGATGGATGGATAAAACCAATAACTGCTAATTAAGTGTGTCAGAGTGGCGGATATAGTGACTAATGGCATGCTCTTGAGATGCAACGTACATGAGTTTGAGTCCAGGCTATGAGTTTATTTCATGGCAATGTGTACTAAGTAGGGCTGTCAAAGTTAACACAATAATAACACGTTAAATATACATTTCCTTTTACGGTACAGATTGTTTTAAAGTGTGATTAACGCGCATGTGTCCTTAGACCTTTTTGACCCTACGGTCAATCAGTAGCATGGGGACATTTAATGGCGTCTAGTTACTGTTGAGCCACAAGCTGGAAAATAGCGAGCAGAAATATGCAAATTAAAGGGTACAAAATGGAAATACAGTCGCTCTCCCGACTCGTCAAGACTATTTTATCTCTCATCACCGTGAAACGACGTCATTGGAGCAAATGCGGGCTGGCGTGGTTTGCCGCTTGCAGAGAAGAGCTTATTTTCTGTGTTTAGATGCAGCTTACTGCATTGATAAAATCAAATGTGAATTGTTACTGTAACTGCTTTAGGAAGATGGGGTGAAAGCTCAACAGAAAGGAAAGACAGAGGCAGGAGGAAGATCGTAGGCGGGAAGTCTTCTTAATTCTTTATTCCTGCCGTCAAAAAGTGTCAATACACCTTCTCAAACCAATCACAGACCTCTGGCTTCACAATAAAAGCACTACATCCGCTACAGTAACAACATGGAAAAGTTATTTTATTATGAACATGCTTTGATTGTCAAATATGTTTTCATGTAATCTGTGATTTTTCTATCTACATACATGTTAGCAGTGTTGGGACTAATGCGTTACAAGGTAATGCGTTACTGTAACGCCGTTATATTCGGCGGTAACTAGTAATCTAACGCGTTATTTTTTATATTCAGTAACTCAGTTACCGTTACTACATGATGCGTTAGGGTGTTATTTTACATTATTTTTTATGTAGTTTCGGCTAGAAACAGAAGATCTGAGTGTGTTTTATTGCAGCTCTGCAGTGTCGTCCTTCTTGTGTCACAAGAGACGCGCTCTGTGTGGGTGTGGGTAGTGGAGGGGGGAGGGGGGTGCACAATACAACGTAAACCGTTGGCCAAGCGGACGTGAAGACAGGCTGTCCTCACTCAGGGGGTGCGCCTTAAGTCCGGCTGGAAATCGGGAGAAATTCGGGAGGGTTGGCAAGTATGAGATATTCTCACTTCTTTTCTTTTGGCGAGCACAAAGAAAAGAACATTTTAGTTAAATGTAAGTTTGTCTTGCATCAAAGATCCCATCTACTGCCTAAAACAACAATTCAAATCTGCCTGGTTAGGCTTTGTGTGCCTTCCTTAGGTGAAGCCAGGTTTACAGCTATGTTGTTATTATGCTGTTTGTTACATATGTGTTATGTTGCAGCTATTTAATATAGTTTTGTCAATTTGTTCTGGCCTGAAATAAATTGGCCCTTTGAAAAATATATTTGTCTTTGTGTGTTGTATGTAGACCACATTGCTTAGCAGAGTTCAGTGATGCAAATGCATGTCAAGTTGATCAACACATTGTATTATTCTCCAGTGCAATAACAGTACTGAAATGAAGGCTAAAAGGGCATTAATGGGAGCTTTAAAAAAAAAAAAGTAGAAGAAGTAACTAAATAGTTACTTTTCACAGTAACGCATTACTTTTTGGTGTAAGTTACTGAGTTAGTAACTGAGTTACTTTTGAAATAAAGTAACTAGTAACTGTAACTAGTTACTGGTTTTCAGTAACTAACCCAACACTGCATGTTAGTACATCAGTTGAGGAATATACATATAAAGGGGGACATTTTGTGGCAGATTGAAATAAAGTATGAATTATTTCATAACATGCTCCAGTTGAAAATCCTCATTTACAAAATGTTTATCAGGCTGAATATAACACATTATTAATAAATAGAGAAGGTGAAGTCATTGCAATGCTGCAAAACAAATATGACTAACTTGTACAACATGTTATGTACAGAATACCAGGTAGAAATATCACAGATTACATTACCAAACATCTTTGACAATCGAACCATGATCGTACAAATCCACATGTTGTGTTATTAATGTGTGAAACTAGTATCCAAACACAAAATAGTAGCTCCTTCCCTGAATGCAGGTGCTTCTACAGCAGGAAGCTGAATTCCCTACAAAATACAAAATCTGGCAAGACTCCAATGCACTGAAGGTATTTTTTTTAATTCTCATTAAAAGCGTGTTAAGGTTTGGGGGTGGCAGGGCTCGGTTGATAGAGCGGCCGTACCAACAGCTTAAGAGTTCTTGGTTCGATTCCCGCTTCCGCCATCCAAGTCACTGCTGTTGTGTCCTTTGGCAAGACACCCACCTGCTACCAGTGCCACCCACACTGATTTAAATGTAGTTTTACGATGTGAATAATGGGCTTCACTTAAAAGCCCTTTGACTCTCTAGAGAAAAGCGCTACATAAATACAATTCACTAATTAACTTTAATTGTCCAGTCATGGTAATAAAAACTTAAAAATTATCTGACGCGATTAATTTTTATTTAACTATGAACAAACTGTGATTAATGCTGATTAAATATTTTAACCGTTTGACAGCCCTGATACTAAGTTTCCTGAAAAAAATCATGGTAACAATATGAACATTTCATATCACGGTTATTGTGAGCAAAATTATCATGGTTATCATAGATTATACCTAGTGTACACACACTAAAATAGTTTTACAAATGTTTTTTTATATATAAATGAACAAGACACACAATAAACTTTCTTTGGAAGAAGAAACATTAAATGTCATTCTGGCTTCTTAAGAGCCATTTTATCATTATTATATATACAGTCATGGTCAAAAGTTTACATACACTTGTGAAGGACGTATTGTCATGGTTGTCTTGAGTTTCCAACAATTTATACAAGTCTTATTTTTTTGTGATAGAGTGATTGGAGCACATACCGTATTTCCTTGAATTGGCGCAGGGAATATAGTATTCGCACGTCTAGAATTACTGCCGGGTCAAACTCGTTTCTCAAAATAATTAACGCATGCTTGGCCTTATCGCCGGTTTATTATTGAAGCCGGATCAAATTCGTTTTGCAAAATATTAATTTTATTATCGCATGTCTATAATTTTCACCGGGTCAAACTCGTTTCGCAAAATATTTAGCATATGGCTAGAACTTCCACCGGGTCAAATTCGTTACGTCACGAGTGACGCATCTGTCCTCATTTTCAAAATGGAGGAAGCTGATTTCAGTAGTTTACAATCGCACAAAGGAAAAAAGATAAAGAGCTATTCAGTAGGATTTAAGGTCCAAGCTATTGAATACCGGCACAGTATGTTAAAGAGAACAGTAAGCATCTATGTTTTATTAATATACCGTAGCTGCGTGTGTGAAATACTGTATAAGTCATTAAATGACTCCCGCCTCCTGGTGGTAGAGGGCGCTGCCGCGCTAGTGATCCTTCTTGCGACTTCCGGTACTGCAGAAGAAGTGAACACACGCAGCAAGAGATTTTTTTTTTTTTAACAAGGAGGATTACATACCGGTATCTAAAATAAAACAGTTTTCTAAACTGGACTTTCAATGGAAGCAGGAGGTAATAATTAAAGGAATATCTCCATCGAGACAGAGACTTTTAAAACGGAAAAAAGAAAATAATGAAGACTTCTATAAACAAGTTATCGATGCTTTTGGTCAGAAGGAGCTGCAAATGGACTCCATTTATAAGTACAGGTAAGACCATAATAACGTTTTTTTTAATTAAATGTGCTTTTCATGATGGTATGCTTACATCACACTCAAAGCGCACGCCTAAATTTTATGGATTCCTTTTGGTAAACGCCGGAGTGAGAAGAGGTTTTAAAATAATTACCGCATGCACGGCCATCCCGCCGGTTTCCGGTAAACGCAGGAGTGACAGGAGGTTTTAAATTAATTAACGCCCCTGCGGCTATTCAAGGAAATACGGTACTTGTTTGTCACAAAAAGAACACTCAGGAAGTTTTGTTGTTTTATGAATTTATTATGGGTCTACTGAAAATGTGACCAAATCTGCTGGGTCAAAAGTATACATAGAGCAACATACATTATCAATTTTGGTGATGTAGAAAAGTTACAATCAAATCAAATTAGCTTCATGGCATGGCCTCATAACTTAATGTGAGTAATTATGAATGACGGCACCTGCTGACTTCTCTGAGCTCATTTAAATAGAGCTCATGTGATGCAGTCATTAGACTTGGTTACAAACGCGACAATGGGAAAGTCAAAGGAACTCAGCACAGATCTGAAAAAACAAATCATTGACATGAACAAGTGAGGAAAGCACTTGGAGCCATTTCAAAGCAGCTTAAGGTCCCAAGAGCAACTTTGCATACAATTGTTCGTAAGTATAAAGTGCATGGCACAGTTTTGTCACTGCCACGATCAGGATGAAAACACAAGCTATTACCTGCTGCTGAGAGAAAATTGGTCAGGATGATCAAGAGTCAACCGAGAACTACTAAAAAGCAGGTCTGCAATGAATTGGAAGCTGCAGGAACACTGGTGTCAGTGTCCACAGTCAAGTGTGTTTTGTATCGCCATGGACTGAGAGGCTACCATGCAAGCAGGAAGCCTTTGCTACGGAAGGCTCGTCTAAAGTTTGCTGCTGATCACATTGACAAAGATAAGACCTTCTGGAGGAAAGTTCTGTGGTCAGAGGAAACACAAATTGAGCTGTTTGGCCACAAATACCCAGCAATATGTTTGGAGGAGAAAGGTGAGGCCATTAATCCGAGGAACACTATGCCTACCGTCAAGCATGGTGGTGGTAGTATTATGCTATGGGCCTGTTTTGCTGCCAATGGAACTGGTGCTTTACAGAGAGTAAATGGGACAATGAAAAAGGAGGATGACCTCCAAATTCTTCAGGACAACCTAAAATCATCAGCCCGGAGGTTGGGTCTTGGGCACAGTTGGGTGTTCCAACAGGACAATGACCCCAAACACACGTCAAAAGTGGTAAAGGAATGGCTAAATCAGGCTAGAATAAAGGTATTATAATGGCCTTCCCAAAGTCCTGACTTAAACCCCATTGAGAACATGTGGACAATGCTGAAGAAACAAGTCCATGTCAGAAAACCAACAAATTTAGCTGAACCGCACCAATTTTGTCAAGAGGAGTGATCAAAAATTCAACCAAAAGCTTGCCAGAAGCTTGTGGATGGCTATCAAAAGCACCTTATTGCAGTGAAACTTACCAAGGGACATGTAACCAAATATTAACATTGCTGTATGTATACTTTTGACCCATCAGATTTGCTCACATTTTCAGTAGACCCATAATACATTCATAAAAGAACCAAACTTCATGAATGTTTTTTGTGACAAGTATGTGCTCCAATCACTCTATCACAAAAAAATAAGAGTTGTAGAAATTATTGGTCAAGACAGCCATGACATTATGTTCTTTACAAGTGTGTAAACTTTTTACCACGACTCTATATACTATATTATTATATATTTTTGAGTGTTTGAATTTGTTCATCTTCTGTTTTAATTTGTATATTATCTTCTGTTTTAATTTGTAAAGGTTTTAGAGTATTGATGTTCCTGATAAAACGGTGGAGGCCCGTCCAGTTTATATGACGTCACGTGAGTTAAATTCCTGTAGACACGTCAGTGTAAGGATCTATACATCCTGTTCTAACAGCACAGCCTGTCAGTTCAATGTGCACAATTAAATAGCTGAGCTGCTCAGATAGAAATGTGTTTATACAAACTTAGATTGGGCTATGACGTTTGTAATGGGAAAGACGGAGTAACTCTCTTGTAGTCATGTTAGCATTTTAGCTGGCTAGCGATTAGCGTGCACACTACTTATCCAGGAAATGGCCACTATCGCCATGAGTTTATCAAAGTGAAGTAATCAACCACGGTTTTAGCAGTAATTCCAATTTGCAACGGTAATGCTAACCATCAGGAATGTTACACCTGTTTATCATCATTAATTGCAGCAATCATTACGTCGCTAGTCTGAAGCATTTATTGACACTAACAAGACCGCCGTGCAGAATGGACGGACTGCCAGGAATGTATGTTTGCTATTTACAGGTGTTATTCTAGACCACAGGTGTCAAACTCAAGGCCCATTTTATTCGGTCCTCGAAAGCCTGGAAATATGATGTATCAATAAAGTACTGTAACTTTACTTAATAAATGTATTATTTCTATTTTGGGAGAAAAAATATATATGTACTCCATCTAATCGCAAAGTATGTTAACTTAAATATTGTCTAATTATGCAAAAATATATTATCAAACATTGAAACCATTTTTTAAATAGAAATAAATACGAATAATAATGATTTCAAATCAAGTTATCCATCAAATTGTGCAATGTAAAAGTAGCAATAGATTTCATGGTAAAATTGTGAAATTTACTGTGGTTTTTACAAATGTTTTCTCTAAATGAAAAAAAAAAGTACTTTCTTTTACTGTAACAAACTGTGGTGTCATTTTGGAATTAACAGTAATAGGTTGATTGGCAACACTAAATTGGCCCTAGTGTGTGAATGTGAGTGTGAATGTTGTCTGTCTATCTGTGTTGGCCCTGCGATGAGGTGGCGACTTGTCCGGGGTGTACCCCGCCTTCCGCCCTAATGCAGCTAAGATAGGCTCCAGCACCCCCCGCGACCCCAAAATGGAACAAGCGGTAGAAAATGGATGGATGGACGGACACCGAAAAATCTACAGTTGTTGATATGCGGTAAAAAACAAACAAATAAACTGGCAGCTGAGGTAAAAAAAACTATTGTAAATTTTACAGTAAAATTCTGGCATAAAAACAAAAACTTTTATCATAAAAACAGCAGTACAGTTTTTCCATTTACAGTAATATACACAACATTTTGAGGTGAAATTATTGTAACTTACCATATTTTTTATACATTTTAGTTTTAAAAAAATCTACTAATAAAATGCATAAAAAATTGTGTTATAATAGTAACTTCTGTTAGAAGCAGCCCCCTGGGGGCCAAACATAACTGTGATTTGGCCCTCAGTGAAAACGACTTTGACACCTCTGTTCTAGACACTATCCACTCGGGTTCCCTTTACTGACTCTGACCACATCAGGACTGCAAAAACACATCCCTGATTGCTAAGTGTTCTTACATTGGTTCCCTTTCAATTCAAGATGGTGCTTTTGAATCAATTTAATTTTATCTGTCGGTCCAAGGTCAGTTTCTTATTTAGATATCTCCTCCTCCCACGTGTCACAATGTCCAAATCATCTCTCGATCACCCTGCCAGCAGCTGCCACAGTAGCAGACCTGATATATGGTCATCTCTACTGTTACATGACCTCATCTATAAATACATGATCGCGACATGATTGACTGTCCTGCCCGCTCGGTTCAATTAGATGAGGCAGAGTACCGCTCGAGGTGGGGTAAATCACTTTTCTCACTTCGGAGGACCCAACTCCAGCCTCTAAGATGAAAAAGTGTTTTTGGTATTTTCTGGACCATAGGGCGCACCGGATTATAAGGCGTACTGTCGATTTTTGAGAAAATGAAAGGATTTTAAGTGCGTCTTATAGTCCGAAAAATACGGTACTAATGGAGACACTTGTTCTCGTCACCGACCGACAACAGCCACTTTGCTTGTCATGCATGTTGCAGTCCAGTCGCGTGAGTCTCTTATCTTCAGAGACATGCCTCAGGTTTTAAGTCTCACATGACATTCAAAGCTACTGGAGAAGCAGCAAACGTGTGCGGCATGTGATTTGAGATGAGCAGGGTGTTTTAGGTGACAAGTGGAACATGTCAATCACACCTGATTAATGTTCCTGTTAGGGGTTGCAACGTAAACGAGTGTGAGAGTCTGAAGGAATCCAATTATTGATAAACAGTAATTTAGAGATCACTTCCCAACTATTTACACCATATTGCAAAGAATGCTTGGTCTTCTGTTTCTAAAAAACAGCAGGTTCAACAACTATTCCATGCAACTAAAACCGAGTTGACGCTCAAGACTGATGTCAAACTGAATTATGGTATAACGGTGAAAACACGGGCAGAGGAAGAGGAGGACAAGCAGAGTCAGGCCAGGGCAAAGCAGAGAGACTAGGGGAGGGCGACAGCTGACATTGTGGAAGAGTGAGGATAAGTCATGAGATGTGGCATTGTGGGAAATGGAAAGAGATGTTATTGGGATTCCTTGCAGGAGATTAAAATGACAAGCACTCGCATCCATTCAGTTTGCCCCAGGTTACAGCTGTCAGCATATACTAGATCAGGGGTCACCAACGCGGTGCCCGCGGGTACCAGGTAGCCCGTAAGGACCAGATGAGTAGCCCGCTGGCCTGTTCTAAAAATAGCTCAAATAGCAGCACTTACCAGTGAACTGCCTCTATTTTTAAAATTGTATTTATTTACTAGCAAGCTGGTCTCGCTTTGCTCGACATTTTTAATTCTAAGAGAGACAAAACTCAAATAGAATTTGAAAATCCAAGAAAATATTTTAAAGACATGGTCTTCACTTGTTTAAATAAATATTTATTTGAAGGTCTTTTGAATTTCTTTAAAAATTTTGTTCTGGAAAATCTAGAAGAAATAAGGATTTGTCTTTGTTAGAAATATAGCTTGGTCCAATTTGTTATATATTCTAACAAAGTGAAGATTAGATTTTAACCTATTTAAAACATGTCATCAAAATTCTAAAATTAATCTTAATCAGGAAAAATTGCTAATGATGTTCCGTAAATTATTTTTTTAATTTTTTCAAAAAGATTCGAATTAGCTAGTTTTTCTCTTCTTTTTTTCGGTTGAATTTTGAATTTTAAAGAGTCGAAATTAAAGATAAACTATGTTTCAAAATTTAATTGTCATTTTTTTCGTGTTTTCTCCTCTTTTAAACCGTTCAATTAAGTGTAAATATAATTAATTATTAATAATAACATAGAGTTAAAGGTGCCCAGTAGTGGCCAGCTCGTCTAGCTAAGACCGCGCCAGAGGATTTTTTTGTTTTGTTGTGACGTCGTGAAAACCCAAAACTTTAAAAGTGATGGCTTGAGCGACCGTTCTCTCAAAAGTGGCAGAGATAAAAGTAGACACAGCATGGGAGGGTCATGAGTCCCAGTATGGCTGCGTCTTCATTAACTGTGTAATAAGTGTTTTTCTGGGGGGAAAAACCCCTGGGGTTGGTATGATCTAGTACAGGGGTCACCAACCTTTTTGAAACCAAGAGCTACTTCTTGGGTACTGATTAATGCGAAGGGCTACCAGTTTGATACACACTTAAATAAATTGCCAGAAATAGCCAATTTGCTCAATTTACCTTTAACTCTATGTTATTATTAATAATTAATGATATTTACACTTAATTGAACGGTTTAAAAGAGGAGAAAACACGAAAAAAATGACAATTAAATTTTGAAACATAGTTTATCTTCAATTTCGACTCTTTAAAATTCAAAATTCAACCGAAAAAAAGAAGAGAAAAACTAGCTAATTCGAATCTTTTTGAAAACATTTAAAAAATAATTTACGGAACATCATTAGCAATTTTTCCTGATTAAGATTAATTTTAGAATTTTGATGACATGTTTTAAATAGGTTAAAATCTAATCTACACTTTGTTAGAATATATAACAAATTGGACCAAGCTATATTTCTAACAAAGACAAATCCTTATTTCTTCTAGATTTTCCAGAACAAAATTTTTAAAGAAATTCAAAAGACTTTGAAATAACATTTCAATTTGATTTTACAGATTTTCTAGATTTGCCAGAATCATTTTTTTAAATTTTAATCATAATAAGTTTGAAGAAATATTTCACAAATATTCTTTGTCGAAAAAACAGAAGCTAAAATGAAGAATTAAATTAAAATGTATTTATTATTGTTTACAATAAAAAAAAAATACATTGATTTAAATTTTCAGGAAAGAAGAAGAAGGAATTTAAAAGGTAAAAAGGTATATGTGTTTAAAAATCCTAAAATAATTTTTAAGGTTGTATTTTTTCTCTAAAATTGTCTTTCTGAAATTTATAAGAAGCAAAGTAAAAAAATGTATGAATTTATTTAAACAAGTGAAGACCAAGTCTTTAAAATATTTTCTTGGATTTTCAAATTCTATTTGAGTTTTGTCTCTCTTAGAATTAAAAATGTCGAGCAAAGCGAGACCAGCTTGCTAGTAAATAAATACAATTTTAAAAATAGAGGCAGTTCACTGGTAAGTGCTGCTATTTGAGCTATTTTTAGAACAGGCCAGCGGGCTACTCATCTAGTCCTTACGGGCTACCTGGTGCCCGCGGGCACCACGTTGGTGACCCCTGCTTTAGGGTCTTCAGATGAGAAAAGATAAAAGCTCCACCAGCAAGTTCCGGTATTTTGTGAAGCGAATGCTGTTTTTATTTTGTGTTTATTTTTTTGGTGCACACACACACAAGTTCTTGGTCCATGTGTTGGAGGTAAGATTATCTGTAATGTCACTTTGCTCCGGTGACAGCACTGGTGCAGGGGAAGTTATGTGTCTGTGGTGAAAACGCTTGTTGCCGTTTCATGGTGACAAAGTTGCCCAAAGGAGCCTCACCTCATTCTTTCTTACAAAACCCAAAACCAGTGAAGTTCGCACGTGTGTAATTCGTAAAATAAAAAGAAAATACAATGATTTGCAAATCATTTTCAACCTATATTTAATTGAATAGACTGCAAAGACAATATATTTAATGTTCGAACTGAGAAACATATTTTTTTTTTTTGCAAATAATCAGTAACATAGAATTTAATGGCAGCAACACGTTGCAAAAAAATTGGCACAGGGGCGTTTTTACCACTGTGTTACATGGCCTTTCCTTTTAACAACACTCAATAAACGTTTGGGAACTGAGGAGACCAATTTTTGAAGCTTCTCAGGTGGAATTATTTCCCATTCTTGCTTGATGTACAGCTTAAGTTGTTCAACAGTCCAGGGTCTCCGTTGTGGTATTTTAGGCTTCATAATGTGCCACACATTTTCAATGGGAGACAGGTCTGGACTACAGGCAGGCCAGTCTAGTACCCACACTCTTTTACTATGAAGCCACGCTGTTGTAACATGTGGCTTGGCATTGTCTTGCCTAAGCAGGGGCGCCCATGATAACGTTGCCTGGATGGCAACATATGTTGCTCCAAAACCTGAATATACCTTTCAGCATTATCGGTGCCTTCACAGATGTTCGGATGGGTCTTTTCCTTTTTGTTACGGAACACACGACGTCCACAGTTTCCAAAAATAATTTGAAATGTAGACTTGTCAGACCACAGAACACTTTTACACTTTCAGATCAGTCCATCTTAAATGAGCTCGGGCCCAGCGAAGCCGGCAGTGTTTCTGGGTGTTGTTAATGAATGGCTTTCACTCTGCATAGTAGAGTTTTAACTTGCACTTAGAGATGTATTGACCAACTAGTTTTCTGAAGTGTTCCTGAGCCCATGTGGTGATATCCTTTACACACTGATGTCATTTGTTGATGCAGTACCGCCTGAGGGATCGGCGGTCACAGACACAGATGATATTACAAACCTTAGATGGTGAAATCCCTAAATTCCTTGCAATAGCTTGTTGAGAAATGTTGTTCTTAAACTGTTCAACAATTTGCTCACGCATTAGTTCACAAAGTGGTGACCCTCGCCCCGTCCTTGTTTGTGAATGACTGAGCATTCCATGGAAGCTGCCTTTATACCCAAACATGGCACCCACCTGTTCCTAATTAGCCTGTTCACCTGTGGGATTTTCCAAATAGGTGTTTGATGAGCATTCCTCAACTTTTTCAGTCTTTTTAGCCACTTGTGACAGCTTTTTTGAAACATGTTGCAGGCATCAAATTCCAAATGAGCTAATATTTGCAAAAAATAACAGCGTTTTCCAGTTCGAACGTTAAGTATCTTGTCTTTGCAGTCCATTCAAATGATTAGCAAATCATTGTATTTTGTTTTTATTTACGATTTACACAACGTGCCAACTTCACTGGTTTTGGGTTTTGTGTATGTGATATTATTTTCCATATAAAATATATGACTGTTTTCCCCCCCAAAATTGTATTTTTTCAGGGATGTTCCGTTTTATGCTGCCGATTCCAATACCAATAATCCATGGGTGTGATCGGACAATACCGATACCGATCACATGTATTAACTGTAAATTGTTTAATTATTTTTGGTGCGTGCTATTGACAGTTTAAGAATGCCAACACAATTTTTAAACCAGTTATTTATTCTCTTTTATTTACATTCAATTGTTTGAGCAAAAGTCAAGTCTAAAGTCAGTGGTACTTAAGAACTAAACAAACGCAAAAACTACTATGTACTACTCATTACCGTATTTCTCGGACTATAAGGCACACTTAAAATCCTTTCATTTTCTCAAATTTCGACAGTGCGCCTTATAACCCGGTGCGCCTAATGAACGGAATAATTTTGGTTGTGCTTACCGACCTCGGAGCTATTTTTTTTTGTACATTATGTAATGATAAGTGTGATCAGTAGATGCCAGTCACACATAAGAGATACGTGTAGATTGCAATATGATTCAAGTAAACAACACCAACAATTTATATGTTCAATTGAAAATATAGAACATTACACACGGCGCTCAAAAATCTATCTAAATGTTTAAGTATGACTTTGGTAAGCATTGAAGCCACACCGCTTAAAGAATTGTACTGTGCTTCAACATACGAGTATTATTATGCTGTGTGTCTAAGGTAAGACATACAAACCCCGTTTCCATATGAGTTGGGAAATTGTGTTAGATGTAAATATAAACGGAATACAATGATTTGCAAATCATTTCCAACCCATATTCAGTTCAATATGCTACAAAGACAACATATTTTATGTTCAAACTGATAAACAATTTTTTTTTGCAAATAATCATTAACTTTAGAATTTGACGCCAGCAACACGTGACGAAGAAGTTGGGAAAGGTGGCAAAAAATACTGATAAAGTTGAGGAATGCTCATCAAACACTTATTTGGAACATCCCACAGGTGTGCAGGCTAATTGGGAACAGGTGGGTGCCATGATTGGGTATAAAAACAGCTCCCCAAAAAATGCTCTGTCTTTCACAAGAAAGGATGGGGCGAGGTACACCACTTTGTCCACAACTGCGTGAGCAAATAGTCAAACAGTTTAAGAACAACGTTTCTCAAAGTGCAATTGCAAGAAATTTAGGGATTTCAACATTTACGGTCCATAATATCATCAAAAGGTTCAGAGAATCTGGAGAAATCACTCCACGTAAGCGGCATGGCCGGAAACCAACATTGAATGACCGTGACCTTCGATCCGTCAGACGGCACTGTATCAAAAACCGACATCAATCTCTAAAGGATATCACCACATGGGCTCAGGAACACTTCAGAAAACCACTGTCACTAAATACAGTTTGTCGCTACATCTGTAAGTGCAAGTTAAAGCTCTACTATGCAAAGCGAAAGCCATTTATCAACAACATCCAGAAACGCCGCCGGCTTCTCTGGGCCCGAGATCATCTAAGATGGACTGATGCAAGAGAGGAAAAGTGTTCTGTGGTCTGACGAGTCCACATTTCAAAGTGTTTTTGGAAATATTCGACATCGTGTCATCCGGACCAAAGGGGAAGCGAACCATCCAGACTGTTATTGGACGCAAAGTTTAAAAACCAGCATCTGTGAGGGTCAGTGTTGGGTTAGTTACTGAAAAACAGTAACTAGTTACAATTACTAGTTACTTTATTTCAAAAGTAACTCAGTTACTAACTCAGTTACTTACACCAAAAAGTAATGCGTTACTGTGAAAAGTAACTATTTAGTTACTTCTCCCCCCCCACCCCCCTTTTTTTTTTTTAAGGCTCCCATTAATGCCCTTATAGCCTTCTTTTCAGTACTGTTATTGCACTGTAGAATAATACAATCTGTTGATCAACTCCACATGCATTTGCATCACTGAACTCTGCTAAGCAATGTGGTCTATATACAACACACAAACAATGTGGTCTACATACAACACACAAAGACAAAGATATGTTTCAAATGGCCAATGTATTTCAGGCCAGAACAAATTGACAAAACTAGTTTAAATAGCTGCAACATAATGGCACTTTAACTGTAACTTTAAGTAGATAGGATCTTTGATCGAAGACACAACTTACATTGAACTAAAATGTTCTTTTCTTTGTGCTCGACAAAAAAAAGTAGTGAGAATGTTAAGGCACTCGACTTCTGGCTTCACCATGATGTCATGTTAGTTGTTATGAGAGTAGCGTATGTGTGTGTGTGTGTGTGGCCCTTTAAAATATGACAGCATGTGAGGTGAGGGACGTCAGTGAGTGAGTGGGCGAGAGAAGTGAGGGAGCGGCGACAGTGAGTGCGTGCAGGTGCTCTAGCTTGGTGGATGGCTGCGTCCAATAAAGTCACAAAGTTGCAACAAACCGCCGGCCTCGTCATTCACCCACTTCCGGGTAAAGTGAAGGTTGTTAGTACAGAACGTCTCCCCTGCGCCCCTCAACTACGGTATGAGAGCCCCGCCCCCACCCACACAAAGCGCCTCTTATTTTCCACCGCGGTCTGCAGCGCTGCAATAAAACACACTCAGATCTTCTGTTTCTAGCCGATACTACATAAAAAATAACGTAAAATAACGCAGTAACGCATCATCTAGTAACGGTAACTGAGTTACTGAATATAAAAAATAACGCGTTAGATTACTAGTTACCGCCGAAACTAACGGCGTTACAGTAACGCGTTACAAAGTAACGCGTTAGTCCCAACACTGGTGAGGGTATGGGGGTGCATTAGTGCCCAAGGCATGGGTAACTTACACATCTGTGAAGGCACCATTAATGCTGAAAGGTACATACAGGTTTTGGAACAACATGCTGCCATCTAAGCACAGTCTTTTCCATGGACACCCCTGCTTATTTCAGCAAGACAATGCCAAGCCACATTCAGCACGTGTTACAACAGCGTGGCTTCGTAAAAAAAGAGTGCGGGTACTTTCCTGGCCCGCCTGCAGTCCAGACCTGTCTCCCATCGAAAATGTGTGGCGCATTATTAAGCGTAAAATACGACAGCGGAGACCCGGACTGTTGAACGACTGAAGCTCTACATAAAACAAGAATGGGAAAGAATTCCACTTTCAAAGCTTCAACAATTAGTTTCCTCAGTTCCCAATAGTTTATTGAGTGTTGTTAAAAGAAAAGGTGATGTAACACAGTGGTGAACATGCCCTTTCCCAACTACATTGACACGTGTTGCAGCCATGAAATTCTAAGTTTGAACATCAAATATCTTGTCTTTGTAGTGCATTCAATTTAATATGGGTTGAAAAGGATTTGCAAATCATTGTATTCCGTTTATATTGACATCTAACACAATTTCCCAACTCATATGGAAACGGGGTTTGTATTATCTGGCGTTTTGTTTCGCAATATTATGCAAAAGCAATTTTTCTTACCTTCTGGTTCCTGCTGATCTGTATTTGGGATCTGCATAAGCCCTGAAAATGTGCGCGTGTAGCCTTTGTATTTCGTGCCGACACCGTAGTCGATAAGCTTCTTCTTTTTCTCTATCTTCTTGTTATGGGACATTCATCCTCCGCTGTTGCCATTTCTAATATAAAGTAGTCTAAAGTTCTTACTTATTTCTGTCAATAAACTCGCCATGAAAGCGCTAACACAACCGGTGTAGTGAGTTTACATCATTCACCCAAGGAACTCGAGTTATTAGAGAATTCCGGTCGGACGGTTTTTCACGGGACACATTTCTGGCCTTGTTGTTGCACTAGTGAGCCACGGATGAGAAGATGCTGCTCCGTTATTGATTTAAGTAAAGTCTGAATGTCATTAAAACAGTTAGCTCCATCTTTTGACAGTTCTTCCACCCCCGTCCTTGCACGCTACACCGCTACAACAAAGATGATGGGGAGAAGACGCTGCCGAAGGTGAGCCACGTAAATAAGACCGCCCACAAAACGGTGCATCCTGAAGCGACTGTCAGAAAGCAGCTTGAAGATGATCTGTAAAACATAATCTATGCAACATTTTCACCAAAGAACCACCATTACGTGTTATGTAGACCACAAGGAAGTGTTTTACATTTAGAAAAAAAAAAAATAATACAACCCCGAATGGATGGATGGATGGATGACTCCTTTAATGCGCCGTATAATCCGGTACGCCTTTTGTATGAAAATAGACCTGACTATACCCGCTCATCGGCAGTGCGCCTTATAATCCGGTGTGCCCTATTGTCCGGAAAATACGGTAATCTTTTGGGATTTGTCCTGAAAGTCCTCCTGTTTCCTTAGAAGTAGTCCTTGATTCTGTAAACATTATAAAAAACAACTAAAATATTATATTGAGAAAATAAAATTATTGACTTTCATATCGATCATTTACTGATACTACCCTTGATATCGACACCACCAATTTATGGATCGATCTGCCCTCCTCTCACGTGTCGTTTACTGACTGTAACAATGAATATTAATCTACTTGTTAATTTCCTGTTAATAAATGCTGACTTTCTGCTGCAACACGGTTCCATTTACACTACGTAAAGTTTACTAAGCATTTATTCTTGGTGTTGTTAAAACTAGCTTAGCGGTTAGTTTAGTTGTTAGCATGCTGGCTATGTTTAGCTAGTCCTCCAGTGATAATGTTACTTGATAATTATACTTAAGATGCAAATAAATGCATTTTATTTGCCGTAATGGAGGTGATTATTTTTAGCTTAAGGGAGCGGCTATACATTGTGGAAGACACAATGTATAGCCGCTTAGCTGCTAGCCGCTTGTCAGCCGGGGGACTAAATATAAATACAGTGTCTGCTGCAGGGGGTTGTTTTTCATTAAAAGGCATCACTCAGCAATAGCAATCACATAATTTTTTTTCAAAAAAATCCTCCGATACTGATCGGTGGCCTATTGATTGTCAATCTTTATGCTCTATGATCTATGCTCTTGCACACCATGAGACTTAACGGTTAATTGGCGAGAGGGATGAATGGAACATCTATGATACAGTAAATACTGTACAGTTTCAGGAAATAGTGCAACTATGTTGCTGTCCACATAAATACACTTGTTAGCAAATTAGACTAACTTTCTGCTCATTGTACGTTTGTGCAGTCGTCACCAGAGATGTGCAGTCTGTGCTAGTCAGAATGACTCAACGTCCATCCTCAGCTCTTATTGCATTTTCAACCATTAGACGACTAAATGCACAATTGTCATGTTAATTTCCCCGCGAGAGAGCAGCTACATAATGACATGTGTCTGTGTATTAAGCCACAGAGTCACTTTCTTTAACTGTGTCACGTTCAGTTTTTTGTTTTTACTCTAGCAAATATGCAGTGATGGGCAATAACAAGCTACATGTAGCTAAGTTACGTATCTTAACCCCATTTTCCAGTAGCTTGGCACGGGTCTAAAACACACGTACGCGAGTCTAAAACACACGTAAGCAGATCCAAAACACACATACGCGGATCCAAAACACATGTACGCGGATCCAAAACACACATACGCGGATGTAAAACACACAAATGCGGATCTAAAACACATGTACATGGATCTAAAACACACGAACACAGATCTAAAACACACGTACACAGATCTAAAACACAAAGGGGAATCTAAAACACACATGCGCGGATCTAAAACACACGTACCCGGATCTAAATCACGATCTAAAACACAGGTACAGATCTAAAACACACGTACGCGGATCTAAAAGACAAGCACGCGGATCTAAAACACACGTACGCGGATCTAAAACACACGTACGCGTATCTAACACACACGTACGCGGATCTAAAACACACGTATATGGAACTAAAACACACATACGCGGGTCTAAAACACACGTACACAGATCTAAAACTCGGATCTAAAACACACGTACATGGATCTAAAACACACATACGCGGGTCTAAAACACACGTACACGGATCTAAAACTCAGATCTAAAACACACATACACGGATCTAAAATGCACGTACATGGATCTAAAACACACGTATGCGGATCTAAAACTCGGATCAAAACACACGTACATGGATCTAAAACACACGTACGCAGATCTAAAACACGTACATGGATCTAAAACCCACGTACACGGATCTAAAACTCGGATCTAAAACACACGTACATGGATCTAAAACACACGTACATGGATCTAAAACACACATACGCCGATCTAAAACACACGTGCATGGATCTAAAACACACATATGCGGGTATAAAACACACGTTCACGGATCTAAAACTCGGATCTAAAACACACGTACACAGATCTAAAACACATGTACACGGATCTAAAACACACGTACACGAATCTAAAACACACATATGCGGATCTAAAACACACGTACACGGATCTGAAACACACATACATGGATCTAAAACACACATACACAGATCTAAAACACACAAAGGCGGATCTAAAACACACATATGCGGATGTAAAACACGTATGCAGATCTAAAACACATATGCGGATCTAAAACACAGATCTGAAATGCACGTACACAGATCTAAAACACACGTACGCGGATCTAAAACACACGTACACTGATCTAAAACTTGGATCTAAAACACACGTACATGGATCTAAAACACACGTACATGGACCTAAAACACACATACACAGATCTAAAACACACAAAGGCGGATCTAAAACACGGATCTAAAACACACGTACGCTGATCTAAAACACTGATCTAAAACACACGTACAGATCTAAAACACACGTACATGGATCTAAAACACACATACGCGGATCTAAAACACACGTACACGGATCTAAAACTCGGATCTAAAACACACGTACATGGATCTAAAACACACATACACGGGTCTAAAACACATGTACACGGATCTAAAACTCGGATCTAAAACACACGTACACGGATCTAAAACGCGGATCTAAAACACACGTACACAGATCTAAAACTCGGATCTAAAACACACGTACACGGATCTAAAACTCGGATCTAAAACACACGTACATGGATCTAAAACACACATACGCGGATCTAAAACACACGTACATGGATCTAAAACACACACACGCGGATGTAAAACACACATACGCGGATCTAAAACACACATACAGGATCTAAAACACATATATGCTGGTCTAAAACACGTACGCGGACCTAAAACTCGGATCTAAAACACACGTACATGGATCTAAAACACACGTACACGGATCTAAAACACACGTACATGGATCTAAAACAAACATACACGGATCTAAAACACATGTACATAGATTTAAAACACACATACGCGGGTCTAAAACACACATACACTGATCTAATACACACAAAGGCGGATCTAAAACACACGAACGCGGATCTGAAACATGGATCTAAAACACGTACACACATCTAAAACACCACGTGCATGGATCTAAAACACACATATGCGGGTATAAAACACACGTTCACGGATCTAAAACTCGGATCTAAAACACACGTACACAGATCTAAAACACATGTACACGGATCTAAAACACACGTACACGAATCTAAAACACACATATGCGGATCTAAAACACACGAACGCGGATCTGAAACATGAATCTAAAACACGTACACACATCTAAAACACCACGTGCATGGATCTAAAACACACATATGCGGGTATAAAACACACGTTCACGGATCTAAAACTCGGATCTAAAACACACGTACACAGATCTAAAACACATGTACACGGATCTAAAACACACGTACACGAATCTAAAACACACATATGCGGATCTAAAACACACGAACGCGGATCTGAAACATGAATCTAAAACACGTACACACATCTAAAACACCACGTGCATGGATCTAAAACACACATATGCGGGTATAAAACACACGTTCACGGATCTAAAACTCGGATCTAAAACACACGTACACAGATCTAAAACACATGTACACGGATCTAAAACACACGTACACGAATCTAAAACACACATATGCGGATCTAAAACACACGTACACGGATCTGAAACACACATACATGGATCTAAAACACACATACACAGATCTAAAACACACAAAGGCGGATCTAAAACACACATATGCGGATCTAAAACACGTATGCAGATCTAAAACACACATATGCGGATCTAAAACACAGATCTGAAATACACGTACACGGATCTAAAACACACGTACGCGGATCTAAAACACACGTACACGGATCTAAAACTTGGATCTAAAACACACGTACATGGATCTAAAACACACGTACATGGACCTAAAACACACGTATGCGGATCTAAAACACGGATCTGAAATACACGTACACGGATCTAAAACACACGTACGCTGATCTAAAACATGGATCTAAAACACACGTACGCTGATCTAAAACACACGTACAGATCTAAAACACACGTACAGATCTAAAACACACGTACATGGATCTAAAACACACATACGCGGATCTAAAACACACGTACACGGATCTAAAACTCGGATCTAAAACACACATACATGGATCTAAGACACATACACGGGTCTAAAACACATGTACACAGATCTAAAACTCGGATCTAAAACACACGTACACGGATCTAAAACGCGGATCTAAAACACACGTACACAGATCTAAAACTCGGATCTAAAACACACGTACACGGATCTAAAACTCAGATCTAAAACACACGTACATGGATCTAAAACACACATACGCGGATCTAAAACACACGTACATGGATCTAAAACACACACACGCGGATGTAAAACACACATACGCGGATCTAAAACACACATACAGGATCTAAAACATATACGCGGGTCTAAAACAAACGTACACGGATCTAAAACACACGTACACGGATCTAAAACTCGGATCTAAAACACGCATACATGGATCTAAAACACAAATATGTGGATCTAAAACACACGTACATGGATCTAAAACACATATATGCTGGTCTAAAACACACGTACGCGGACCTAAAACTCGGATCTAAAACACACGTACATGGATCTAAAACACACGTACACGGATCTAAAACACACGTACATGGATCTAAAACAAACATACACGGATCTAAAACACATGTACATGGATTTAAAACACACATACGCGGGTCTAAAACACACATACACAGATCTAATACACACAAAGGCGGATCTAAAACACACGAACGCGGATCTGAAACATGGATCTAAAACACGTACACACATCTAAAACACACGTGCTTGGCAGGAACAGACAACGTGGAGATAATTATAACTGGGGATCTGAACACAGATATTCAACGCAAAGATGCGCCTGTCTTCAGATCCTACAGCAAGTTTTGTAATCTGCACGGTCTTTCCCAGCTAATAGCGCTACCTACAAGAGTGTGTGATTCCACCCAATCAACCATAGATCTCATTCTCACTTCAGACCGGCCTAAAATAAAAAGTAGTGGGGTCATGATCTGTGGCCTTAGCGACCACTATCTAACATTCTGCACCTGCAAAATAGCTAAACCCAAAGCCAATGGCCACATAACAGCCCAATCCAGATCCCTCAAAAAATACTCCAATGACAATTTCAATTTAAAATTAGATGAGTGGGACTGGTCCCCTGTGCTCGCAAGCAACCTGGTCGATGTTGCTTGGGATCGCTTCAAAACGGCGTTCCTAAAGATACTAAATGACATGGCTCCCGTGAAAACAGTCAGGATCAAAGCCCGCTCGGAACCATGGATGAATCCGGACCTATTAGCTGCCATAAAAAACAGAAAATACGTTGAATACCAAAAATGTAAAACAGAAGTAGATAAACAACCCAATAATATCAACCTCAAATTACTCCTTTCAACTCTCAAAAAGCAATGCAATAAATTAAGAAATAAGTCAACCAACCTGACTAAATCCTTAAAAAAAATTACATTAACGACAAAATAGAGGAAAACACAAATAGGCCATGTGAGCTCTGGAAAATTCTCAACAACCAGCTTCCTGGTTGCAGCCAGAAACTTAAAACCAGACACACCAACATCAGCATCAAGGAGGGTGACTCCCTCATTACAGACAAAATGGAGGTAGCTAGCAGACTTAACATCTTTTTCACCAGCATAGCCGCAACTCTTGTCAACAAGCTGTCCCACCACTCTGGTCGCTTTGGTGTGGAACACATTAAAGCCTTCTACAGAAAGCTAGGAGTATCCAACAATGATTTCAAATTAGAAATGGTCACAACTGATTAGGTGTTTAAAAAATTGAGCGCGCTCCACCCTAACAAGGCCACCGGCCTTGATAATATTCCCTCCAGATTCCTCAGGGACTCTGCCTCCATCATTGCCCCGATCATCACGCACATAATAAACCTATCAATTACACACGGCCAAGTACCAAAAGATTTTAAGATAGCAAGAGTAACTCCCCTCTTTAAAAAAGGAAGCAAATTGGAACCTGGCAACTACCGACCTGTTTCTATTCTCAGTTCCATTTCGAAAGTAATGGAGAAAATAGTTTATGAACAGGTCGATAGTTACCTTGCCACTAATAAACTCATGTACAAATTCCAATCCGGCTTCAGAACTAACCACTCCACTGACACATGCCTTCTCTATCTGACCGACCACATCAAACATGAGGTGGACGCGGGCAAATACTGCGGCATGGTCATGCTGGACCTTCAGAAGGCCTTTGACACCGTTAACCACGCTATACTGTTGGATAAGTTCAGAGCAATCTGATTTAACAAAACCTCATAGAGCTGGATGCAATCTTACTTGGAGGGGAGGGAGCAGGTGGTAGAGGTGAACGACACCGTGTCACCCCCCCCTCTCGGTGAGCTGTGGAGTCCCCCAAGGCAGTATATTGGGACCTTTACTGTTCCTAATATACATAAACGACATGTCATCTGCATGCGACTGTGAATTGTTTTTGTTTGCGGATGACTCTGCCCTGCTGGTATCCGACAAGGACAAGTCACAGGTGGAGAAAATCCTCAGTGCTGAGCTCTGTAGAACTTGCACCTGGCTCGCTGACAACAAGCTATCCATACACTTGGGTAAAACGGAATCCATCCTGTTTGGGTCCCACATCAACCTTAAGAAAGTCAATGACTTCACTATAAAAGTGGGTGCCATTGTTATCACCAGGAAAGATGAGGTCACCTACCTAGGTTCCATTCTAGAGGCTAACCTTTCCTGTGATAAAATGGCAACCAAGGTAATCAGAAAGGTTAACCAACGAACGAGATTTCTCTACAGAATCTCCTCTCTGGTCAACAAAAGCACCATGAGGATTCTGGCGGGAACTCTCGTTCAACCCTTTTTCGATTACGCATGCACCTCCTGGGTCCAAAACCCTCAAATCTAAACTCCAAACATCTCAGAACAAGCTAGTCAGATTACTTCTAGACCGCCACCCCAGATCCCACCTCACTCCTACCCACTTCTCTAAAGTGGGCTGGCTCAAGGTGGAGGACAGAGTTAAACAACTTGCACTGAGCCTAGTCTATAAAATCCACTACACCTCCCTGATACCGAAGTACATGTCAAACTACTTCCTTAACGTAAATGACCGCCATAACCACAACACCAGGGGGAGCTCCACTAACCACGTTAATCCCAGATTCTGAACTAACAAAGGTCTTAACTCATTCTCTTTCTATGCCACATCAATGTGGAATGCGCTCCCAACAGGTATAAAAGAAAGGGCATCTCTATCGTCCTTCAAAGTCGCAATAAAAGTTCACCTCCAGGCAGCTACAACCCTAAACTAACACCCTCCCCGGATTGCTAATAATCAAATGTAAACAATCAAATGCAGATACTTTTTCTTATGCCTTCTGATCTCTCTCTCTCTCTCTCTCTCTCTCTCTCTCTCTCTCTCTCTCTCTCTCTCTCTCTCTCTCTATGTCCACTACTTGCTGTCCATATCCTACCACCCCCCCCCCCCCCCCCTCCACACCCCTGATTGTAAATAATGTAAATAATTCAATGTGATTATCTTGTGTGATGACTGTATTATGATGATAGTATATATGATAGTATATATCTGTATCATGAATCAATTTAAGTGGACCCCGACTTAAACAAGTTGAAAAACTTATTCTGGTGTTACCATTTAGTGGTCAATTGTACGGAATATGTACTTCACTGTGCAACCTACTAATAAAAGTATCAATCAATCAATCAAACGTACACACATCTAAAACACGTACGCGGCTCTAAAACGCACGTATGCAGATCTAAAACACACGTATGCAGATCTAAAACACACGTACACGGATCTAAAACACACAAACACAGATCTAAAACACACAAAGGCGGATCTAAAACACACATATGCGGATCTAAAACACGTATGCGGATCTAAACCACACATATGCAGATCTAAAACATGGATCTGAAATACACATACACGGATCTAAAATACATGTACACGAATCTAAAACACACGTACACAGATCTAAAACTGGGATCTAAAACACACGTACATGGATCTAAAACACACGTACATGGACCTAAAACACACGTATGCGGATCTAAAACACTGATCTGAAATACACGTACACGGATCTAAAACACACGTACGCAGATCTAAAACACACATACATCTAAAACTCGGATCTAAAACACAGGTACATGGATCTAAAACACACGTACATGGTCCTAAAACACACGTATGCGGATCTAAAACACACGTACATGGATCTAAAACACACGTACATGGACCTAAAACACACGTATGCGGATCTAAAACACACGTACACGGATCTAAGGCCCCTTCTATGTTGCACGATTGCACCAAGAAAAATTCCTAGTTTGTGAACCCGTTCTCAAACAATGGCAATAAAAACTATTCTGATTCTGATTCTGATTCTGATTCTACACTGTGTTATCCAGAGTAAATCCCACCTAACCTTATCCTTGTCCACACACATACAATGGTCGTTTAAGACCATCGCCCCCCCTCCGTCCGCAGGCGCAACGCGACCTAGTACGCTTGCACAGAAAATGCGCTTGTCATAGTGACCTCCAGTGTTGTTTTGTGTGCAAGTTCTTAAATTAAATTGAACTTATCTGAACAATTTCCAGTGTTGTGGTATTTCAATTAACTGGAATCCAGTGCGCTGTAGGGCCCTATTGTAGTGAATCACACCTGAGCCGTCATAAATTAATCCAATCTTTAATAGACTTGCGTAAGGTAACAATGTGAAAAAGAACATTTAATCAATTGCACATGTTGCGCACAATTAATCTAGGGATATAGATATCTGGTCAGGACACTCCTCACTCTTTTGCCTTCACCTTCAGTGTCCATTCGTTTTTGGTGACTTTATATATTCTGGACCCAGACGTTGAGTAAGGGACATACATCGCGGACAATAACTGATACAGTCTGCTTTGCCAGTCGAAATGCAATCGCTGTTTTCCGTAGTCTTCACTCGTCGGCCAGGTAATACAAAGAACGCGCTACCTTTTTTTATCACATCCACGGAAGCCCGCATTCTCGTTGTCTCCCCTTTGACAAATTGACAAAGTTTTTCGGTAAGTAGAATCACAGATGACCCGTACATTCAAAAATTCTCTGAGATGTGTTGTATCCGAAAATAGCTGCAATCGTGCGTTTCCTTCTCTACGGGATCCATAAACACGGGCATGTCTGGATGACTCACCTCTATCTTTCCAGTGGTTAGCGCCGATTGTTATGAAGCTGGCTGTGGTGTGTTCTTTCTGACGTCACTTCCTATGTGGGGAGCGGTCTTTCTCATTTCACTTTTTTTCCGAACTCAGTTTGTAAACGATCAATGAGTTCATACAAAGCTAAGAGCCGGAGATTCAAGAAATACACGGCGCATTTACCCGTGTAAAAAATTATCCAAGGAGGGGGACCTTACACGATGGGTTAGTGTGGCTGACACGGTGCTTAGGCTAAATTGTTATTTGTTTAAGGAGTTATCCGGCTTAATGTAGACAGGGCCTTAAACACACGTACACAGATCTAAAACACACTTACGTGGGTCTAAAACACACATATGCAGATCGAAACTCACATACGTGGATCTAAAACACACGTACGCGGGACTAAAACACACGTATGCGGGCCTAAAACACATGTATACGGATATAAAACACACGTACACGGGTCTAAAACACATACGCGGGTCTGAATACACACACTCGGATTGATATAGAGAGAAACAAATGAGTGCACATGCACGGCAATTAAATTACACGCGCACATAATTAGATTACACGTTTGCAAATAATTATGCTCCAATAGTACTTACTATACATACTATTTCCCTATATTCTACTATACAGATACACACATACGCCCTCGCCCGTGGTAAGATGGACAACGGAGCAGCGTCCTCAGTGGCTGCAGTTTGGAGTTGGCAGCTGGCAATTGGAGCACTAATGGCTGTTTATCTTAAATGCTAATGTGAATAAAATAATGTAATTACTCATGTTTTGACAGTGAGTTGGCTGGCCATGCTACTGTCATTTCTAAACTGCACTACAATGTATTTGATCAATGTTAATTTGTATTTAAAGACTTTTAAATTTGTGGAAAAATTTGCAGCGAAAGTATTTAAAAATAAATAATTAAAAAAAGTATAATCGACTAAAAATGACACAATCCCCCTGCAGTACCTGTACGGACCCCCTCGGAGTCATGGACCCCATGTTGAAGACCCCTGGAATGGAGCATCCCAGAAGAGTTCAAATCCATGGCATCTTTCCTGGCCTTTTAATATTTTGGATGAAAAGCTGGATCTAACGAAGGCCTACAGTAAATCAAATCAAAGGAGGCTCTTGCCTAGAATTTGTAATGCATCATTTGGAGTCTGAAGGCCGTATCCAAGCCTATTAGGCAGATTTTACAAGGCAGCTGTCACCTTCACACTGGTCTTCACTCCACTGCATAAAGAGTTTCGAAATTAATTAGACAATGCACCATGTTTGCAGTGATGGGCAAGCTCCATGGAAAGTGTAGTAAGCTAAGCTACAAGTTACTCTCCATTAAATGTAGCTAAGCTACAGGGGAAGTTATCCCCTGAGAATTGTAGCAAGCTACACTACTAGGCTACACGGCAAAAGTAGCTAGCTACATTAAAGCTACATTTAACGGCATTTCTATCTATGGGCCCACATGTATAATATCAATGTTCATGTAACTGAGACTGTACAAATGTTACTATTAAGTATCTGTCATTTAGCTGGGGACACCGTACAACTACCTCTAGGGGTCCCCGCACCCCACTGTTTAGTTTGCCTTTTCTTTGGCCCACTCCTATAATGTTATGCATGTTCTCTACCTACAGTAAAAAAACAGCATTCATCTATATCTTGACAAAAAAACAATGACGTGTGTTGTTTGGGAACAGTTGGTAATGGTTATATTCAATAACACTTTTTATGAACTCAACTCACTTTAATGTATGTTCCTAAATTTGTGTTGGGCATTGTTTTCTCTAAAAGCATACGTTTGTCTAAATATGGCCAAGGACAGGCATCATTGTAGGTTTCCTGGATGTCGTCTTCATCACTAAAGGAAAAATATAATCCACGGGAGAGAATTCCTCCGCCATTTTCAAGTACATTGCTTTTTTGAGTCGTCAGCTTGTCTCCGATTTTGCTTACTAGAGATTTTGTTTACTAGTTTCGATGACCCGCCTTATCTTGCCTCTGATTGGCCAGTCCGTAATGTTTCGCCCTAACCTTAGCCAATTGTGACTCATCATACTAACACCAACCAATCATCATGGCTGTTCTTCGTATGTGTGGATTCTCTCTCTTTGTAGCTTTGATGTAAGCTACCTAGCTACATAGGTCTAAAAGTAGCTAAGCTACAGGAAAAGCTACTCTTTAAAATAGTAGCTAAGCTGTGTGTCTTTTAGATCTGGGTATGTGTGTTTTAGATCCATGTACGTGTGTTTTAGATCCACGTACGTGTGTTTTAGATCAGCGTACGTGTGTTTTGGATCCACGTACATGTGTTTTAGATCCGCGTACATGTGTTTTGAGCTGTCTGTCTGTCCGTAATGTGTGCACTTTCGAATGTGCGCACACGAGTTGTATGACACGCTCACATATCTGGATGCTCTCGCTCAAATCGTACACGGCAGAAGTTTCGCAAAAGCCACGTTAAAATAGACAGCCTATCGAGGGTTCTTTCTGATTAGACAGACAACTTAAAACACACGTATGCGGGTCTGATTACATACACTCAGATTGATACACAGACACACACATTAGTATGCACGCGCGCAAATTGGGTCACACGCCCACAGATTGAGATACACATTTGCAAATAATTTTGCTAAATAATACTTCCATAAAATGGTTTTTGACTTGGTTGACACTGTGGGTCACTGATGCCTCTAGAACAATAACACATATGTGCAAATGCTTTTTTGCAAGTGCTGCATGTGTTCATAATTGTGTTGCGTCGTTAATGTGCGATTGCTGGAGTGTTGCCATTACACCACTATGTGTATTTGGCTCAGCTTTGCCAGATTGCACCTGCACAGCGAATCCCCACATTGTATTCAGCGCGGCCATTGTCGGGGCAGAAGTGTTTGGGCAGCAGTAAATGAGACTCCCATGTTAATTCATGAGCTGTTGTGTTTGCAGAATATTTACTTACGTCGTATTTGGCCTGCATACACCAGATTGGAGACTTAGATTTATGGGAACCTTATTGTTAACAACCTTATCATACTTTGTCGTCATTGTGTCCTTTATCATGTATTGTCTGTTTCTCCAGACTTTATGACATTAGAAGAACTTTGCGTCATGGAAACATACTGACTATACATCCCGTATTGTTGTTCGAAGCATGGTGGCGCTATCTGTGCAAAAAGCCTCCATCTTGATGGCAACGCCTTGAGTCAGGAGTCATAGTAGTTTGAGTCTGGCAGACATAAATGTGTTACATCAAGCCGGGAGCTACAAGCAGCAACCTGGTGATATCATCTGCCGAGGATAAGAATGGACAAAGATAACACAGCATCCCGCTCAGATGATGAAACTATTTCAAAAATCCGTAAGGCCTTCTTGATATGTATTACTCTGTCCGTGGGGTGGAAGTAGTTCACAAATCATCGGGCAGATGAAGGTTTTACACAGGCGAGAGCAAATATATTGGATCTGATAGCAATGAGTAGTTACAGGATGAAAAAATATGATGAAGTCATAATGGCCGAATGGTGCAATTTGTTATAAACTGCTCACTAAATTCCATTCCAGCCCAAGTCAGGTTTGGCATACATTCGCCAATCACAGCATCGGTAGACCTGTACTACAGTAATTTATTAGCAGGGGTGTAAAAAAAAAAGAAGACATTTTAAGATTAATAGCGATTCTTATTTGTAACCATTCTTAATCAATTGAGAAAAAATCAAAATCCGATTTTATTTTATTTAGTTTTTTTTCCAAATCTGTCCTGTACAGCCACTCAGGCGAATCATATTGTTGATGCAGATTCCCATATTTGCTGTACAGATTTACTTTACAAAAGAGAAATATGCATACTTGCCAACCCTGCCGAATTTCAGTGCCCCTCCCGAAAATCTCTCGGGGCAACCATTCTCCCGAATGTCTCCCGATTTCCACCTGGACAACAATATTGGGGGCGTGCCTTAAAGGCACTGCCTTAAGCGTCCTCTCTCACCTGAAAAGGAGACTATTATATATGTCTCCGTTATCCATAGGTTTATCGGGTGGGGTTGTAGTAAAAAAATAAATTATATATATATATATATATGTATATTTTTGTCATAAAGAAATACAATCATATGTGCTTACGGACTGTATCCCTGCAGACTGTATTGATTTATATTGATATATAATGTATACATCATGTTTGTTATGTTGATTTAATAATTTTTTTTAATGTTTTTAAATTTTTTTATTTTTTTTATTTCTTGTGCGGCCGCGGTACCAATCGGTCCACGGACCGGTACCGGGCCGTGGCCCGGTGGTTGGGGACCACTGCTTTAAGTCCATCTAAAAAATCCATCTTTATCACACAAAAAAAACGGATTTAAAAACAATAAAAACGGAAAAGCTGAATTTTATTGTTTTCATATTGCTATTGTTATTGCTATTAAATGATAAATGGGTTATACTTGTATAGCGCTTTTCTACCTTCAAGGTACTCAAAGCGCTTTGACAGTATTTCCACATTTACCCATTCACACACACATTCACACACTGATGGCGGGAGCTGCCATGCAAGGCGCTAACCAGCAGCCATCAGAGGCAAAGGGTGAAGTGTCTTGCCCAAGGACACAACGGACGTGACTAGGAAGGTAGAAGGTGGGAATTGAACCCCAGTAACCAGCAACACTCCGATTGCTGGCACAGCCACTCTATCAACTTCGCCACGCCGTCCCTATTATTAGTATTATTATTTTACTTGTTGTAGTTTATTCGTTACTAATTCATATCCAGTTTTTTTTAAACTATATTTAAAGTTGAATTTTGGTGGTACAATAAAATACCAATGTTTTCAAATTAATGAATAATCGTGTAATTAATCGTGATTGCAATATAAATCAAAATAATTGTGATCATTGTTTTTTCCATAGTCATGTGGCCCTAGAAGATTAGTAAAGAAACATGGCTGCCATCAACTAAAATGTCTTTACAGGGGACATAGACAACTTTGCAACTCATGCCCACAAGTCATTATTGGGCATATGTCTAATAATTTGGAATTTCGGAAACTACCAAATCATTTTGACATAAGAAATGTTGTTTGCTATGTATTACAGCATTCCCAGTTGTTTTTGTAGGTCCACTATTGTGTAAACATACCCAGATGTGATTATTTTGAATGTGCCCTTTAAGCCAACAGAGAAAATGGCTCATTCTTAACCCCCATGTGACTAAAACATAAATAAATGTAATCTGCAAGTGGCATTTTCCCATAAAAAGCCAACAGAGAAGACGAGGGTTACAGAGGTTGATGGTGCTGTTGACTTTTCTTTTTTCATCTCACAACCCCTGCTACTTGTTTCTCTCTGAGACGTCATTAACATATGTAGTTCTACAACCACTTAGCACTGAAAGGTCACGGGAGTGTCATCAGTAGGTCAAAATGACAGTTTTTGAAGGTCATGTCCAGAAGTGTCAAGATTCCACACAACACAACAAAGGCATCAGCTCCTCAATGAGAGAATCATCTTTGCTTTAAAGACCCCCATGGAATATTCTCCTCCGACATAAACACTCTTTCCCAGAAGGCTCATGTTACTGACGTGACACTACTCCACTTGTTAACAACTGTAAAGCGAGCTGACTTCTATTCTTCTTGTCCTTCGTGAGTTTTACTCTCTGACTTGCCTTTAGTTATTTCTGTGTCTCTGTCGCGCTGAATGTCTTCTGCATTGGGAGGATCCCAAATTAATTAGAAGGTGGGGAATACTTTGATGTCGAATACTTCCCCCTCGGGCTTTCTGATACCCAAGGATTCTGCTACGGGACTAGTTAATTTCATGGGGTAACTAAGGCAGTGCAGGATTGAAAAAATAATGTATTATTAGTTAATGTTTTGTGCTTGAACTTAACTGTCACCTTTCGAGGGAACATCTTTTAAAGCAGACCTGGGCCTTATAATCCAGTGCGTCCTATGGTCCGGAAAATACGGTAGTTTCGAGAAAAACTGAAGGGAAACCAAACGTGGCCACTATATGCTGAGTTTGCGGATGTGAGGCAAGTTTCTTCGTAGAGCACAATTTGTACACAAGGCAATTCAAAGTGCTTTAAAAAATTACAAGAAGGCAAAAATAAAATAATCATAAAAAAGTTCATATTTCAAGCTAAAATCATAAAATACAATCATCATAAAAACAATGATAATTCAAATGTAAATTAGAGAGTGTAGATAAAATACTTACAGTTGTCATATGCACAATTAAAAGTGTTTTCAGCCTGGACGTAAGTGTAGTACGTACAGCACCGTTCACCTCATATGCAAACGTCTGTAGTAGGTTTACTCCAGACCTGGGCAAATTAAGGCCCCGGGGCCACATGCAGCCCGTTAAGCTTTTCAATCTGGCCCGCCGAACATTCCCAAATATTGTTTTTAGTTCTTTAAGATGGAAACTGTAGCTGCCATTATTATGTGCAGTGATGTTTTCAAATGACCGTAAGTCTTGAACTATACAAAGTATTTCAATGGTTTGAATCTGCGCTTTTGCATGATATACTAGTTGCTATGATAATCTAAGTGACAGCAGCTCAGACGAGGCACCAAGCAGTGTCGGTGGGGAGCGTTTCCACAGATTGTTTCCAGAGCGGCCAGCCTGAAATGCGGGTGTCAGGGACAGACGCGGAAGGAGATTTTTGCAACAAAGTTCTAAAGTTTAGTGGTATATCAGATATATCAGATTGTAGTTGGGGTTTTTTTACCCTTCACGTTAATATTTCGCTGTTTGTTGCATTTGTGTTGGTTTCGCTTAATTGTAAAATATGTTGATCAAGAGGGGGTGTGACGTTCATATGTTGTCAATATTCAGTGTTTTATTGTTAATAGTTAATATTGTACGTTTGTAAATCCCTCATTCTTTATTTTCATGTACATTCTAGGTGTCTCATTCAGTAGAACATTTTTAATTTCATTCCGTGGCAGTCTGTCATAACGTTTTTAGCATTCAATCAGACATTATTGTGAGGTTTTGTATTAGTGTTCCTAAAAATAGATATACCAGGCCCCAGACACATTTTTTTCTCTAAATTTGTCCCCCGAGTCAAAATAATTGCCCGGGACTGTTTTAAAGTATGAAAGTACCAAGTGGCCAATTTGTCACAGTTTACTGCAAAGATGAAATGGATCACGTAGGTCTTAGATTGTACAAAGTATTTCAAGAGCATGGCAAGTGTTTGTAACTGTTTGTGAAAGCTTTGTTACGCTGTGCCATCGATCAGTATCTGCCAATTTTCGTGAAAAAAAATACATGATCGCCATTGCCGATTGATGCCTTTTAATCACAAACGTCGATCCTCTGTGGCGGACACTGTTATTTTTAGTCGCATTTCTTATCATTATCTTGTAGCACTATCACTGGAGGATGATGCTAACCATGTTTCAAACAGGCATGCTAATAGCTAAGCTAGTTTTAAACAGCACTTAGAAATAAGTGCTTACTTTAAGAAGTGTAGATAGAACCATGATGCAGCAGAAAGTAAGCAGATATTAACAGGAAATTAACAAGTAGATTAATAAGAGTCTCGAGAGAAGATAATATAACTTCACCTGTTGGTGTGTCAGCATTGTCACAGTCAGTACACGACACGTAAAAGGAGGGCGGATCGATCCATAAATTGGTGGTGTCGATATCAAAGGTATAACCGTATATAATTGATTTTTATTTCCTCAAAATAATTTTTTAAACATTTTTACAAACTCTGCAGGGAATAATTCCCTACACATACGAGTTAAAGGGGTTGTTTGCAACATTTACACAGATGTCTTGAGTACGTAACACTTGCATGTCAGTCTACCCCAGGGCAGCTGTGGCTATGAAAGTAGCTTACCACCAGGTGTAAATGAATGATGGGTTTTTAACATGTAAAGCGACTTTGGGTACTTAGAAAAGCGCTATATAAATATCAGGTATTATTATTATTATTATTATTATTATTATTATTATTATGTGCATTATCTTTGGGTGTTGTTGGATAATGATAGCGATTTGGATAGTTAGCAATAGCTATCATTGAATGTACGTATATTCTATCATAACAACTTCATACCCCGGCCGAGTCATACCAAAGACTATAAAAATGGGACCCATTACCTCCCTGCTTGGCACTCAGCATCAAGGGTTGGAATTGGGGGTTAAACCACCAAAAATTATTCCCGGGCGCAGCCACCGCTGCTGCCCACTGCTCCCCTAACCTCCCAGGGGATGAACAAAGGGATGGGTCAAATGCAGAGGACACATTTCACCACATCTAGTGTGTGTGTGACAATCATTGGTACTTTAACTTTTAACTTGACTTAACATGACTGCAAGTTGTGTGTTGCTTCTCTCGGACTGTTTTCGCATGTGTACACATGAATTTAAAAGAAAAATTATTTTGTGACGAAAAAAAATATTGATGTAATCATAGTAGTATCGACTAGATACGCCCCTGTATCATTACAGTGGATGTTAGGTGTAGATCTACCCATGGCATTTGTTTACATTGTGACGCCAGTGAGCTATTTTATCCTCCTACCATGTGTGGTGAAGCACGTTTAGCTATTCCTCGTCCTGCAGGGATGATACTTGTAAAAAAAAAAGTGCTTTATTTGTTGCCATGGAGGCGAGGATTAGTGATTTAGAAGAAGCTAAAACACTGACGATTGTGGATGGACATTAGCTGCTAGCTAGCTAGCCATGTCTTAAAGCACCTCTTCTGATGGTGTTTCAGTGTTATAACTTCACCTTTATCGTTAGTTTTTAAGCCAAAATGCATCAATTCTCCCTTTTCTGTATACACACTGTGTCTGCTTGTAAGTACTCTGTGTGTGTGTGCTGCCGAACATGCTCCTCTGCTTATAAAACCAGCAATGTCATGACATGATGACCCGCCGTCATGACTGTAAAAAAAAATATGGCGAACCGGTACTTTTCAGACAGAGTATAGTACCATTTTTGATTCATTACTACCGCGATACTATACTTGTACCGGTATACCGTACCACCCTAGTCCCTACATGGGTGGGTAATTACACTCTCCAATCCAAATTGAAGATTATAACATGATGCGGCTCTTGTCTGATTGTGTATCCACGGCTGGAAGGCTGATGAGCTTATGAATCCATATATTAGGGATCTGTTCTGTAATTCAAAGAGATGACGACTCATGTGAAGAAATCATGACACCACTGCCCTTTTCAACATCATGATGTAATATGGAGGTTTTGGGGAGGCGGTGATCTAACCTACACGTGCTGCAGTTGTGACAGAAAAAAAGCTGAAATGGCGTAACCCAGAGGGAGTGAATGTTCGAGTGAGAGGTGGTGTTGCTGTGAAAGACAGACTATAATAAAATGGATGGTTGGGCGCTTATAGAGCTCTGAATGAAAGCTCCGACCAGTCTGTGGTGCCTCAGCACAGGTCCATTTCCATTCTGGAGTCCCATCGCCTTCATGCCCAATGCTGGATGAGGCTGTAGATGACATCACCTCACGCTAATACCGACATTCTGAAAGCACAATCATGTGTCTCAAGCAACTGAAATGCAATTCCTCACTCCCCTCTCCCATTGTTTCCAATTGTTCTTCTTTTGGATCGCTTGAGTTTCATAACAGATACGTCACCACAATACACAGTATTCTGTAGACTTGAGTTTGACAAACAGTCCTAGCCTGCAGCATTAAAAGATATCAAATGAACAGTAGCACACATGGCTGCCCTGAGAAGTGGACACCTACCATCTCTCAGGGAGATGCAGGGCCTTGGGATTATTTTACAACTTGGACTTTAGCATACAAATGACTACATTTTTTATATTCCATTAAAGGTTGTCATTTTGTGTCCCCTTTTCTTTAAACTCTGTTTTTCTCTGTTCCGCCCACCCTGTTGGTGCTAATTTTTGAGGGCACCAGACTACAACCGCTACTTATGAAATGTTTTCATCTTTGCTTGTGTTGTAGAATTGTGCAAATAATACTAAATCCTATTTTGTACAGGTTTGTGAAACCGAAAAAGAACCATAATCATGATGAATGAGTTTACTATGCATGAATACCAGGGTTATTCCTGGCTCAAATTGAGGCAGAGGTGGTACAATCCTGACCATGCGCCAGAATTTTAACGCAAAATTGTTTGTTTTTCTCAATTTACAGTAACATGCTGTAAATAACACCATTACATTTATTGTCATTTCTATTAATTTGATTGGTAGTTTGCTATACAATCATAAGTCATGTAGATATTTAAGTATTTATGTTTGGAAAGTATGATAATATACTGTAATATTTGTTGCAATAATGGATACTTTTAAAGTTTAAAAGGCATGCAATTTCAAGCAGTACATATATTTGTATATGTCAAAATGAAAAAATATTCAGTACTTTATTGACACATATCATTTCCAGGTGTTTGCGGGCCAGATAAAATGATGTCGTGGGCCAGATCTGGCCCCCGGGCCTTGAGTTTGACACCTGTGGCCTAAGCGCTTGCATAAGAGAATGATGGGCTCATAGCTTTTGTGGTGGGGCCACTTTTGCTTGAGACACAGATGATTTTGAAGCAGCATTCAAGCGCTCTGTGGACAACAATTTCTACGTCACCACCATGAATTATTACATTTTAACTTGCTGTTACGTTAATTTATCATGCTCTGTTTCACCTGGACTTTTGACTTTCCTCCTCACGAGATCGCTTTTTAAGTAGTGGCTGATTTTGCCTGCCATATCTGAAACGCTAAAAAACATAAATGTTACTCTGAAACAGAGGAAACTTGTTTTTAAATAAACACGACACGCTTGTAATGCTTTCTTGGGGTAACTCCTTTTAGTGACCTTGTACCAGTCAATCTGTACCGTCATGAAACTCTCCCTGATCCTATGCAAACTTCTAAAAATTCTTCAATCAATCGATCTATTATAATTAGTCATAAAAGGTTGGAAACGAAGGTAACACTACTAGCTGTGTTCACTTACCAGAGACAAAATGTTCGCAGCACAGTCTGGAGTGTTCTGTAGGAGTCCAGTGATCCCTCCGTATCATGCTCCGTATGGCAGAAATCCACTTGTTACGGCGGTCAACGTTATGCACCAAGTAGCGGGAAATAACACGATTCGATCTGTTTCTTGTTCGGTAATTGCTTCAGGCCTTTCCGGTGCACTGTTGTCGATATAGCGCCTCTATAGTGGCCCAACGCTGCAACTGCAGTTAAAATACATAGCTGCCGCAGAGGGACATCAATCGCTCAATCAACACAGCTGGAGCTTTACGCTGTATTGAGCGATATCAATCGCTCTGGCTGGGGGCGGCACAAAATTAGCTGGAGGCGGCCGACACAAAATTTTGAACACAGGAAAAACCCTGATTACTTGTATAGTCACACTAACAGTAGAGTTACCGTGTTGACTCAAATATTAAATAGCATATTTAATGGTGCTTTTCAATCAATTTTCAAACACATTCAATATAGGTGACACTCAACAAATTTGAATATTATGCAAAGATTTGTTAATTCCAACATTGAAACTAATATATGACAAAGGCTCATAACATGCAACTCCAAATAATTTAAGCTTTCTTTTGTTATAATTTGGATGATTATGGTTTATGAACACCTTAAATAGAAAATCTGAGAAAATTTGAGGGTTTCATAAACCGTAACCCACAAAGTATTGACATATCTCACTTTGCATGTAATGATTTTATATCACATATTAGTTTCACTTTGGAAGTTGAATTGCTGACATGAATTAACTTTTGTGCGATATTAAAATATTTTGACATTCACCTGTCTGCGATGAGGTGGCGACTTGTCCAGGGTGTACCCCGCCTACTGCCCGAATGCAGCTGAGATAGGCTCCAGCACCCCCCGCAACCAAGGGACAAGCGGTAGAAAATGGATGGATGGACATTCACCTGTATTGTGAGGATGGGAATCGAACACTCGCGAGTTGTTATATTCCCATCCCTAATATTGTTCTTAGTAGAAAAAGAAACAAAACACACGTCTTATATTTGGAAACCAACAAGTGGCGCCAAATGAGTTCTACTCCAAGACCATCTGTTTTGTTTTTTTCAATCTTGCAGGCACACATACACACAAACACCATTGTTTTTAATACATCCGATTATTTGTGTTACCCCATGACAAATATGGTTGAAACAAATTGGTGCTACTGGTCTGCCTGAGAATAAGAAGACGTATCAGAAGAGATCAGTGTTTCCAACTTGTGTCACAACTTCTCGCAAGTTTTCAAACTCCGCTTGATACTCTCATTAAAATAATACTTTTCATGGTTTTTGTTCCTCTTACAAAGTTCTTCTTCTCTCCTACAGACTCCATTACAATTGCATCCATGCGTATGTGTCGTGGCCAATTATGCAAACTAGATGAGGGGGCATATGCCCATTGTCCAGGGTGTAGCACACATAAACCACCTCCACCAAGTGCCAAGCCAGAACAAATCTGGCTAATTCTGCTAGCTGACAAAAAACAAGTGGGAATGTCAGTTCCTCGGCACAAGTAAACTATTTTAAGAATTTTAGCTGGCTTATTAAGTGTATTTACGGTGGCCCAGTGGCGTCCTGCCATTGTTGTGTAGTAGAAACAGACAGGGCTCGTCTGTGTGTGCACTCACGCGAGTTTGTGTGTGTGTGTGTGTGTGTGTGTGTGTGTGTGTGTGTGTGTGTGCACTCACGTGGGTTTGTGTGTGTGTTTGTAGGCTTATCAGGTGAGCCCGGGCAGAGTGTCAGACGCGGTAATGACGGCTTCAAAGACAAGTGCTGCGGTGAGTCTTTTACCAACTAACCACCTTGAACCATCCCACCCTTACCCGCCCACACAGCTAGGATGCACCGAGATGATGGAGGATGCATTGATTATCAATAGATAAGCGGTATGGAGGAGAGCTGGGATAGTGTTAGCGGTGGCCAGGTGCGGGTCCAAACCCATTTCCCTTTCACTCTCATGAACCCTTCCAACACCTGCCGCTTGTCTGACGCTTTGTTCTCGTCACAGATGTTGTTTTTTCTGCCCGCCGCCTCCATCCTTGATATTGCTTCCTTTGAAAAGCACTTCTATTTGTGGCTTCACTTGTTTTCCATTTACATATTTTTTGTAGTTGCACGTGCGTTTGAGTCTGTTTAGCGTACGGGTGATTTTTGTTTTGTACTCTGGGAAACAGTCAAGGTCATTGGGCTTTTGATCATTTAGTTCATGTGAGCTCATTGGTTTTGTTTCGACAGGGATCATGTCTTTATTACACAGTACAACCGCCTGTAGCTTTGACTGTTTTATTATTTTTATTATTAACAGTACAACGGCCTGTGGATCATGTTTTATTACACAGTACAACCGCCTGTAGCTGTGACTGTTTTATTATTTTTTATAATCATACGGTTCAACCGCCTGTTGATCATGGTTTATTACACAGTACAACCGGCTGTAGCTTTGACTGTTTTATTTTGTATTATTATACAGTACAACCGCCTGTAGCATGGACTTTATTATTTTTTTATTATTATACAGTAAAACCGCCTGTGAATCATGTTTTATTACACAGTACGACCGCCTGTAGCTTTGACTGTTTTATTTTTTTATTATTACACAGTACAACTGTTTCATTATTTTTGTATTATTATACAGTACAACCGCCTTTAGCTTTGACTGGTTTATTATTTTTTATTATTATACAGTACAACCACCTGTTTATCATGTTTTATTCCACAGTACAACCGACTGTAGCTTTGACTGTTTTATTATGTTGTAATATTATACAGTACAACCGCCTGTAGCTTTGACTTTTTTATTATGTTTTATTATTATACAGTACAACTGCCTGTGAATCATGTTTTATTACACAGTACAACCGCCTATAGCTTTGACTGTTTTATTTTTTCATTATTACACAGTACAACTGTTTTCATTATTTGTATATTAAGCCTTTAGCTTTGACTTTTTTATTATTGTTTATTATTATACAGTACAACCGCCTGTGGATCATGTCTTTATTACACAGTACAACCGCCTGTAGCTTTGACTTTTTTATTATTTGAATGCAGACATCTGCTATAACCTAAACTCAATTTTTGAGAGGTCACTCATTTTGTCAGTATTCACATTTTTAGATGTTGTCATATTAACATAACATGCTCATGTTCTTAACTTGCTGCTTTTTTGTCCCGATGTTGACCCTCGTTTTCCTTCTCCATTTCCACAGCAAACCTTGGAGAACAACTTGACCAACCTGGTGAAGAGGAACAGTGAACTGGAGAACCAAATGGCCAAGCTCATCCAGATCTGTCAACAGGTTGAGGTATGCAGCATCATTAAAGGGGTTGTATTATGACATTTCCATTTCCTACCTATTGGCACCTGTTTTTGTGTATTTGGGATGCCCATTAATCTAAAAAAAATTATTTCAAACCATGGCAGAAGCAGAGATACTAATAAAACAAATTAGCATTGTTGCAGACGAGCCGTTTGGAATTTGAGAATTGTGACGTATTTTGCCACTGTTATGGATATGGATATCTCCATATATGGACGTGGTTTACTGGAAGACCCCATGCGCAAGCCTGCCTTTTTTATTTTCCCTAGCGGCAGTTGTAGTTCAAACAAAAATACGTGCAAGGTGCGACCCGATGCCCAAAAATTGGTTGTGTTAACAAGCACACGTTCCTAGACTAACTTCTGTCCTCATCTGAAGAAGTAAGAGATCCCTGAGTATCTTTTGTGTTTGCTGACAACGTACATTGTATCCAGAAAAGTATTTGCAGTGCTTCACTTGTTCCACATTTTTTTATGGCAGACCCTTATTCCAAAATGGAATACATTCATTTTTGTCTGCAAAATTCTGCAGACAATACCCAATAATGACAATGTGAAAAGGCTGTTTGTTTTTTTATTTTGCAAATGTATTTAAAATAAAAAAAAACTAGAAACATTACATGTACATACTGTAAGTATTCACAGCATTTACTCAATACTTTGTTGATGCACCTTTGGCAGAAATTACAGCCTCAAGTATTTTTTAATACGATGCCACAAGCTTGGCACACCTATCTTTGGGCAGTTTGGCCCATTCCTCTTTGCAGCACCTCTCAAGTTCCATCAGGTTGGATGGGAAGCGTTGGTTTTCATCCAGGATGTCCCTGTACATTGCTGCATTCTTCTTTCCCTCTATCCTGACTAGTCTCCTAGAATGAAAAACATCCCCACAGCATGATGCTGCCACCACCATGCTTCACTGTAGGGATGGTATTGGCCTGGTGATAAGCCTGGTTTCCTCTAAACATGACGCCTGAAAGAGTTCAATCTGTGTTTCATCAGACCAGAGAATCTTGTTTCTCATGGTCTGGGAGTCTTTCAGGTGCATTTTGGCAAACTTTTTACTCAGAAATGGCTTTCGTCTGGCCACTATACCATACAGGCCTGATTGGTTGATTGTCCTTCTGGAGCTACAGCATTCCTCTGTGGGGAGAGGAGATCTCCCCACAGAGGAATGCTGTAGCTCTGACAGAGTGACCATGGTCTTGGTCACTTCCCTGACTAAACTAAGATGAATACAGCAATGTACAGAGACATCCTGGATGAAAACCAACACTTCCCATCCAACCTGATGGAGCTTGAGCGGGCCTACAAAGAGGAATGGTTGAAATTGCCCAAAGATAGGTGTGCCAAGTTTGTGGCATCGTATTCAAAAATACTTGAGGCTGTAATGTATGCCAAAGGTGCATCAACAAAGTATTGAGCAAAGGCTGTCAATACTTATGTACATTTTAGTTTTAATGCATTTGCTACAGTGCATACTTTCTAGATGCACTGTCGACCACAACGAAGAGTTTTAGATGTAGATTATAAAACAATATTATGACCCCTTTAATGCTCATTCATCCAATACTTGACATTAGTCAGTTTGCATTGAAAATGCAATCAAACTTCCATTTGTTCCTTTCTGCTATCTACTAATTCTCCTCTGCGCTTGTGGTTTTAGAATCATCAGTACTCTGATCCATTATTTAAATGAACTTCTCCAAATACTGGTCAAATCTGAAGGAGTCACTTAGATTTAATTTCATATGTTCATGAGTAATTTAGTCAAACAATTTGCACATGGCAACATTGTTCTAGAATCATCTCTAGTTGAAGAGTTATCACTTAAAAGCTGAAAACTATTTTTGCTGGTTCTGTGCAATTACTAAAATTGCTCATTTGGATACATTGATTCTGGGTAGTTTGAAAGTTAGATGGTCAAATCTGATTAGAAGAATACAGTGTCACTAAATGTGTTGAACTCCAAATATTTTACCGTAAAGATTCTTCTTTTTCTTCTTAAGTATGTCTTATTTTGGATATTTATTTATTTCTTAAAACCTTGAAACTAAATGTCAAATCTTTGAGGACCTTCTATGGTACTGGATGTAGGTAATGATTCACGGCTTGTTTTGTAGCTATGTGGTGACAAAACATGGTGTTGTGTTTACACATCCTGGTGTGAACTCTTACCTGTCGACAGCAAATTAAACCTCAGGCAGTCCGCCTGTCGCTACTGACCTTTTCTATCGGGGCCTGCGGTGTGTTTTAATGGAAGTAGACGACACTGTGAATCTTAAGCTGAGCCGTCAAGCATTGATTGCACTACACATAAACCCATCATACTTACATTTGATAAACACCATCCACACTCGGTGAGGTTGGTGTTACTCAGACCAGACACCAACACCATTTTCCAAAGAGTCACTTTGAGATCCATGAATGCATCTGCTCAGCCAATCAATACTAAATGATCGCAGCGTGATTCACTAAGTGCAGACAAGCCCAACGGCATGTCTTGTTGTTTGTCTTCTGTAAACACTGGCTGCATACAAATGGAGCATGACGCAGAACACGCAAATACAATACAATCGAAATGTGTTCGAAAAAAATTATAATTATCATAGTATATGATTTAGTTGGTGAGTAAATTAACACAACCAGTAACTTTCCATGAAAATGCGAGGAGTTACTGGAGGCCAAGAAAAACACCCCTAGCCTGTAGGGGTGTTAAAAAAAATTATATTTTGGAATGAATTGCAATTCTTATTTGTAACAATTCTAAATAGATTTTTTTTTATATATAGTTTTATTTTATTTTATACATATATTGTATTTTTCGGACTATAAGGCACACTTAAAATCCTTTAATTTTCTCAAAACTCGACAGTGCGCCTTATAACCTGGTGTGCCTAATGTACGGAATCATTTTGGTTGTGCTTACCGACCTCAAAGCTATTTTATTTGGTACATGTTGTAATGATAAGTGTGACCAGTAGATGGCAGTCACACATAAGAGATATGTGTAGACTGCACTATGACTCAAGTAAACAACACCAACATTTTATATGTACTATTGAAAATATAGAATATTACACACGGCGCTCAAAAATCTATCAAAATGTTTTAGTACGACTTTAGTAAGCTATGACGCCGCACCACTTGATGGATTGTACTGTGCTTCAACATACGAGTAATATTATGGTGTGTATATAAGGCAAGACATAATATCTGGCGTGTTGTTTCGCAATATTATGCAAAATCAACTTTTCTTACCTTCTGGTACCTGCTGATCTGTATTTGGGATCTGTATAAGTCCTCAAAATTTGTGCAAGTCTGCCTTTGTAGTCAGTGATGACGCCGTAGTCGATAAGCTTCTTCTTTTTCTGTATCTTCTTGTTATGGGACATTCATCCTCCACTGTTGCCATTTCTAATATTAAGTAGTGTAGAATTCTTACTTACATATGTCAGTAAACTCGCCATGAAAGCGCTAAAACATTCCGGTGTAGTGAGTTTACATACACATACAGGAACTCTAGTTATTAGAGTTCAGGTTGGACGGTTTTTCACGGGACACATTTCTGGCATTGTTATTGCACTAGTGAGCCACGGATGAAAAGATGCTGCTCTGTTATTGATTTAAGTAAAGTCTGAATGTCATTAAAACAGTTAGCTCCATCTTTTGACACTTCTTCCACTCTCGTCCTTGCACGCTACACCGCTACAACAAAGATGACGGAGAACAAACGCTGCTGAAGGTGAGCCACGTAAATAAGACCGCCCACAAAACGGCACATCTTGAAGCGACTGTCAGAAAGCGGCTTGAAGATGGTCTGTAAAACATGATCTATCCAACATTTTGACCAAAGAACCACCATTACATGTTATGTAGACCACGAGGAAGTGTTTTAAATTTTGAAAAATAATAATAATACGACTCCGAATGGATGGATGGATGACCCCATTAATGCGCCCTATAATACGGTGCACCTTTTGTATGACAATAGACCTGACTAGACCCGCTCATTGGCAGTGCGCCTTATAATCCGGTGTGCCCTATGGTTGTTGATGTAGATGATCTATATCTGCTGTACAGATTTACTTCAGAAAAGATAAGTATGGCATACTTCTTTTCTTGCTTTATTTGTATATGACTTTGTTAAATGTATCACAGCTGTTTATTTTATGGAGGAAAGTAGTTAATCATAGAACTGGCACCAAATGTTATTAATACGTCATGATTTTGAATGGAGAATTGTTTCGAATCCAGAATCGATTCTGAATCGAATCGTTACCACCATAATAAAGGGGATTGGGGCGCCACATCTGCGGTCCCTACCAAGGTTTGTTGTTGTTCCTGTTGGGTTGAGTTTGTTTCTTGCCCTGATGTGGGATCTGATCCGAGGATGTTGTTGTGGCTTGTGCAGCCCTTTGAGACATTAGTGATTAAGAGCTATATAAGTCAACATTGATTGATTGAATAAACTCAATAACTTTGCCGGCATCGATAAATTGCAGTGTTCTTGTGTGTGTTTGTTTTCTTCGTCTTTTGCTTCCAAACCGGGTGCAAGAGGTTTCATTCTGCATTGTTCTCAGCACCTGAGTGCTTTCGTTCACGTTCGACAGTTTTTCCACCTTGGGGAAACAAAATGCACTTCTAGATATTCACTATTTATATAAGTGCAATTTTTGCTCACAGAGATTGAGAGTCCAATTTATTCTTGTTGTCTGCTTACTTCATTAGAATGATTAAAATCTTGATCTTTCAATAACAAGGGTAAAAATATTAATGAGAAATGGCAGTGTATTGCATTTGAAAGGTCTTACTTACATTATTATTATTATTTAAATAACATTAGTGCTCTATATGGTCTAAATAACAATAACATCATTTATTGGCCAAATTTTGTAGGACAATACATCGTCCAGGAAAATTTGGAACCATCCATCCGTTTGTAGCCCCAATCCTAACTATTGCATAAACAAACTAATTTACAATTATTTGGAATTGTTGTTGTTGTTTTTCTTTTAATTTACACAATTGCAATTATTTTATGTTTTTGTTCGTATTTTAAGTTACTGTATTTTCCGGACCATAGGGCGCACCGGACTATAAGGCGCACTCCCGATTAATGGTCTATTTTTGATCTTATTTTCATATATAAGGCGCACCTGATTATAGAGCCCATTAAAGGAGTCATATTTTATTTTATTTTTTTCTAAATTGAAAACACTTCCATATGGTCTACATAACATGTAATGGTGGTTCTTTGGTCAAAATGTTGCATAGATTATGTTTTACAGATCATCTTCAAGCCGTTTTCTGACAGTTGCTTCCGGATGCGCCGTTTTGTGGGCGGTCTTAATTACGTGGCTCATCTTCGGCAGCGTCTTCTCCCCGTCATCTTTGTTGAAGCGGTGTAGCGTGCAAGGACGGGAGTGGAAGAAGTGTCAAAAGATGGAGCTAACTGTTTTAATGACATTCAGACTTTACTTAAATCAATAACGGAGCAGCATCTTTTCATCCGTGGCTCACTAGTGCAATAACAACGCCGGAAATGTGTCCCGTGAAAAACCGTCCGACCGGAACTCTAATAACTAAAGTTCCTTGGGTGAATAATGTAAACTCACTATACCAGTATGTTTTAGCGCTTTCATGGCGAGTTTACTGACACATATAAGTAAGAACTTCACACTACTTTATATTAGAAATGGCAACAGTGCAGGATGAATGTCCCATAACAAGAAGATAGAGAAAAGGAAGAAGCTTATCGACTACGGCACATATGTCAGAGTCAAGGCCCGCGGGCCATATACGGCCCGCGAGAAGGTTTTTTACGGCCCTTGGGATGATCTTGATTTATTATTAGAACCGGCCCGCAGACCGCAGATCTTTTACACGCACCAAGCGGATGCCGGTCCAAGGTTCCGAAAGGGGGCGAGCGGCCCGCCGGGACGCGCCTGCCGGCCGAAGGGCTGAAGCCCGGCCGTCAGTCGCGGAGCCCGCCGTGCCACGCGCGCCAAGGGGGCGGGCCGAAACCCGGCCCCGAGGCCCTGAGACTTCTGCTTTGTTTCCCCAAACCGCGCGTCACCGCCGGGCCCGCACCACCGTCGGGCTGCAGCCCGAGCGTCGGTGGCGGAACCCGTCATGTGCCGCGCGCGCCAAGCGGAGCGGGGGGGTCAAGCGGGCCGAAACCCGCAGGCCACCCCCTCACCACGAGGCCCTGAGACTTCTGCGTTTGACCCCTACGCGCGGCCCGTCGGGACGCGCCCGCCGTCAAGCCACGAGGGCCAGCCGTCGGGTCGGCCCGCCGTGCCACGCGCGCCAAGGGGCGGGCCGAAACCAGCGGGGGGTTTCGGGCACCCAACTCGCCTCCCTCCCACGGAGGGAGGAGGGGGGTTTAATGTGAACATTACTGTGCAATCACATATTTAGAGTTTTTACTCAATTCAAGTTTAAAAGTTAAAGTTTAATATTTGTTTTCACTGCATGTTACTTCTCCTTAAACAAAGTGTTGTTTTTGATTTATAGATTTTTGCACTTTATTTTATTGTATTTCAATTTAATTATATTTTAAAAATATTTCAGTTGAGTGGATGATAGAAAATTGCTATTATAGTTTTTTTCTTTGAAGTAAATTTAGCCCACTTTTGCTAAAATAGAAAATATAGGCTACTGATGGTGCCTTGAATACCGGTTTCTTTCATTTAATGTTCATGTTATGGGGATTTTTATATAAAGGAAATTTGTCTTTTGTGTCTGTTGAAAATTAAAGATTACTGACAGAGCCATAAGAAAATATTGCTTTATTTATCTGATCATATTGGAATATATTTGTTAGGTTTTCAGTAGGTTCAATTAGGTTCACTAGACTATATGCGTCATTTAAAAATTTTTCAATGAACATTCGAACAGTCCGGCCCTCGGCTTGTAGCTAAATTTTTTATTTGGCCCTCCGTCCATTTGACTTTGACACCCCTGGACTACGGCATCGTCACAGACTACAAAGGCAGACGCGCACAAATTTTCAGCATATATGCAGATCCCAAATACAGATCAGCAGGTACCACAAGGTAAAAAAAAGTTGCTTTTGCACAATATGGCGAAACAAAACGCTAGATCAGGGGTGTCAAAGTCAAATGGACGGAGGGCCAAATAAAAAATTTAGCTACAAGCCGAGGGCCGGACTGTTCGAATGTTCATTGAAAAATTTTTAAATGACGCATATAGTCTAGTGAACCTAATTGAACCTACTGAAAACCTAACAAATATATTCCAATATGATCAGATAAATAAAGCAATATTTTCTTATGGCTCTGTCAGTAATCTTTAATTTTCAACAGACACAAAAGACAAATTTCCTTTATATAAAAATCCCCATAACATGAACATTAAATGAAAGAAACCGGTATTCAAGGCACCATCAGTAGCCTATATTTTCTATTTTAGCAAAAGTGGGCTAAATTTACTTCAAAGAAAAAAACTATAATAGCAATTTTCTATCATCCACTCAACTGAAATATTTTTAAAATATAATTAAATTGAAATACAATAAAATAAAGTGCAAAAATCTATAAATCAAAAACAACACTTTGTTTAAGGAGAAGTAACATGCAGTGAAAACAAATATTAAACTTTAACTTTTAAACTTGAATTGAGTAAAAACTCTAAATATGTGATTGCACAGTAATGTTCACATTAAACCCCCCTCCTCCCTCCGTGGGAGGGAGGCGAGTTGGGTGCCCGAAACCCCCCGCTGGTTTCGGCCCGCCCCTTGGCGCGCGTGGCACGGCGGGCTCCGCGACCCGACGGCTGGCCCTCGTGGCTTGACGGCGGGCGCGTCCCGACGGGCCGCGCGTAGGGGTCAAACGCAGAAGTCTCAGGGCCTCGTGGTGAGGGGGTGGCCTGCGGGTTTCGGCCCGCTTGACCCCCCCGCTCCGCTTGGCGCGCGCGGCACATGACGGGTTCCGCCACCGACGCTCGGGCTGCAGCCCGACGGTGGTGCGGGCCCGGCGGTGACGCGCGGTTTGGGGAAACAAAGCAGAAGTCTCAGGGCCTCGGGGCCGGGTTTCGGCCCGCCCCCTTGGCGCGCGTGGCACGGCGGGCTCCGCGACTGACGGCCGGGCTTCAGCCCTTCGGCCGGCAGGCGCGTCCCGGCGGGCCGCTCGCCCCCTTTCGGAACCTTGGACCGGCATCCGCTTGGTGCGTGTAAAAGATCTGCGGTCTGCGGGCCGGTTCTAATAATAAATCAAGATCATCCCAAGGGCCGTAAAAAACCTTCTCGCGGGCCGGATATGGCCCGCGGGCCTTGACTCTGACATATGTGCGCTAGATAATAGTCTTACCTTATACACACACCATGATAATACTCGTATGTTGAAGCACATCAAAACGGTGCAGCCTACACCTAATCTATTATGTTTGACTGCCATCTACTGGGCACACTTATTACACCATGTACCAAATAAAATTTCTTCGAGGTGGGTAAGCTCAACCAAACTTATTCCTTACACGAGGCGCACCGGGTTATAAGACGCACTGTCGAGTTTTGAGGGAAAAAAAAGATTTTAAGTGCACCTTATAGTCCAGGAAATACGGTAGTCTTAGTCGGGTCTCGAACCAGCAGATAATGTTACCAAGGCACACCTGGTAACCTTCTCGTTTTTTGTCCTTCTTATCCGGCAAATTGCCAGGATTTTTATCTCCACGTAAAAGAATAAATGTAAGCAAAAGGTGGTCCCCACAAGTCACGATCAAAAACTTGCTCCCCATTCCAAATGATAACCAGTAGGTGTGTGTGCGTGTGTGTGCAGCAATCCGGTCCGCTCGACGGGGCTCTGCAACCCTCGGGGGGAGGGGGAAAGAGGCACATCTGGCCTGAAGACCCGGCGCCCCCACCCAAACAGGGGCCCCCCATTTTGACGGCAGAATGCAATGATTGGTGTTCATAGCAGGCAATCCCCGACAGCTCCGCTTTTTGTAGTGATTGTTTACTCTCTCTCGCTTTCGGCTGCATTGTGTGTTCTTTCCGCTCTGAATAGGACGCAAACCCAGGTCGCCGATGTGAGAAGCGAGCATGCTGACTATCGAGATAAAAGCGCAGGCCGTCTCGTCCGAAGGAGATGTATTCATGAACAAAATGATGCCTTCGTCGCTTTACTCCCCATGGTATGATGGACAAGAGTGGTGTATAAAGGGAGTATGGCTAACTTGGTTTCAGGCAACCTCCTCAATAATTGGTCAAAAGGCACTCACGTGACTACGGGGCACCATGACTGCTACTAACTTTGACCTGATGCGATGGGTTTGCAGCGCCTCCTCGTTAGTTTGTTGACGTGTAAAAACGCCCTGGTGTGCAACATGGGGCTGCTCCACTCGCAAGAATTGGGGGAAGTTCTTACATCGCGTTCCCCACAACCCGGACAAAATACAAGTATAGGAAGTGAAATTTCGCCAGCAACACTGGAGAGCCACCAATTGCAACATTTAGTGCAGGCCTGGGCAATTATTTTGACTCGGGGGGCCAAATTTAGAGAAAAAAATGTGTCTGGGGGCAGGTATATCTATTTTTAGGAACACTAATACAAAACCTCACAATAATGTCTGATTGAATGCTAAAAACTTTATGACAGACCCCCTTAAAAAACGGAATGGAATTTTAATTTTTTTACTAAATGAGACACCCAGAATGTACATGAAAATAAAGAATGTGGGATTTAAAATAGGCAGCACGGTGGAACAGGGGTTAGTGCATGTGCCTCACAATCATACTTGCCAACCTTGAGACCTCCGATTTCAGGAGGTGTGTGGGGGGGCGTGGTCGGGGGGGGCGTGGTTAAGAGGGGAGGAGTATATTTACAGCTAGAATTCACCAAGTCAAGTATTTCAGATATATATATATATATATATATATATATATATTAGGGCTGCAACAACTAATCGATTAAATCGATTAAAATTGATTATAAAAATAGTTGGCGATTAATTTAGTCATTGATTTGTTGGATCTATGCTATGCGCAAGCGCAGAGGCAATTTTTTTTTTTTTTTTTTTTAAATATATATATTTTTTTTTAATAAACCTTTATTTATAAACTGCAACATGTACAAACAGCTGAGAAGCAATAATCAAAATAAGTATGGTGCCAGTATGCTGTTTTTTTTCAATAAAATACTGGAAAGGATAGAAATGTAGTTTGTCTCTTTTATCCGATTATTAATCGAAGTAATAATCAACAGATTAATCGATTATCAAATGAATCGTTAGTTGCAGCCCTAATATATATATATATATATATATATAAGAAATACTTGACTTTCAGTGAATTGTAGCTATATATATATATATTTATTTTATATATATATATATATATATATATATATATATATATATATATATATATATATATATATATATATATATATATATATATATATATATATAAGTAATACTTGAATTTCAGTGTTCATTTATTTACACAAATACACACATATAACACTCATCTACTCATTGTTGTACTTGAAAGTGCAATGCTTTGCAACCAGAAGCACAGCCTTATATACTACATACATACTAAATACACAGTAATGAAAACACAGTTGTTCTACTAACTGTACTGTGCTTGCTGCTTACTTACTAAAAAAAAAACAACAACACTTACCTTTCACTATTTAAATAGCCTTTGTTCTGCCATTTACTGGCGAGCGATCTCTGAATCCGGGAACATATCCTTCACGGATTTGTTGAAGACATCCGCAAATGAGAACGGGATGTTGCTTCCAGCTATCAGCATAGCCATCTTTGTCTCGGCATAAGTTACACCATCGGATCTCCATTTAGCAAGGTGGCCCATAATACTGGGTTGGGACACCAGTGCTGCGCTGCCAACGCTTTGTGTTTCGCTGTCCGTTCATGACTGAGTATATCCGTTCGGCCACCGTGTTCAATGGAGAAGTCTGTTCTACAAAATTTACAGGCAGCATACCCCTTCCCCTTTGAACTGTCCTGGATAAACTGAAATTCTTGTTTCCATTTGTTTTGGAACTTACAAGCGTATTTCTTCATCTTACTCGTCGTCGGCGTCGCCATGGCGTCTTCCTTGTTCTTCTGCTTCGTCTCCTTGTTGTGTGCGCAGTTGTGCACTGTCTAAAAGCCGTAGATGTTATTATAACGTGATTGGGCAGGCACGCTGTTTATATCGTGGGAAAGCGAACGTGAAAACAGGCTGATTTTCTCCGGCTGAAAATCGGGAGACTTTCGGGAGAATATTTGTCCCGGGAGGTTTTCAGGAGAGGCGCTGAATTTCGGGAGTCTCCCGGAAAATTCGGGAGGGTTGGCAAGTATGCTCACAATACGAAGGTCTTGAGTAGTCCTGAGTTCAAACCCGGGCTCGGGATGTTTCTGTGTGGAGTTTGCATGTTCTCCCCGTGACTGTGTGGGTTCCCTCCGGGTACTCCGGCTTCCTCCCACCTCCAAAAACATGCACCTGGGGATAGGTTGATCGGCAACAGTGTGTGAATGTGAGTGTGAATGTTATTTGTCTATCTGTGTTGGCCCTGCGATGAGGTGGCGACTTGTCCAGGGTGTACTCCGCCTTCTACCCCAATGCAGCTGAGATAGGCTCCAGCACCCCCCGCAACCCCAAAAGGGACAAGCGGTAGAACATGGATGGATGGATGCATTAACAATATTAACTATGAATGATAAAACACTGAATATTGACAACATATGAACATCACACCCCCTCTCAATCGACATATTTTACAATCAGGCGAGACGCAACAAAAATTCAGCAAATACAGGGAAATATGAACACGAAGCTAAAAAATCTGATATATCACTAAGCTTTAAAACTTTGTTGTAAAAATATTTTTCCGTGCCTGTCCCTGACACCTGCATTTCAGGCTGGCCGCTCTGGAAACACTCTGTGGAAACACTCTGTGGAAACGCTACCCACCCACACTGCTTGGTGCCTCATCTGAGCTGCTGTGACTTAAAATACCATAGTAACTTGTATATCATGCAAAAGTGCAGACTGCGACCATTGAAATACTTTGTATAGTTCAATACTTACGGTCATTTGAAAACATCACTGCACATCATAATGGCAGCTACAGTTTCCATCTTAATGATCTAAAATAATTATTTGGGAATGTCCAGTGGGCCAGATTGAAAAGCTTAATGTGGCAGACCTGGGCCTTAATTTGCCCAGGTCTGGTATAGTGCCAGGGGAACACACAACACAACGTCTGTGTTTTGTTTAGGAGAAAACACACAGAAGCTGATACAAATAATGACAGAAGTAATGAACAAATTAAAAAGATGGTTTGACAAAAACAGACTCTTTAAATCCCAGTAAAACTAAAATAATGCAATTCGGTAACAGTAGAAGAGAAAGTAAAACACAAAGTAATAAGTAAAATAAACCACTTTAGGGTGTAATAGTAGATGATAAAGTGAACTGGAAATCTCATAAAAAGTGGCAAGAATTACGCTGAATAAAGCAAAATATGATCTGGACTAGGGTTGTACAGTATACCGGTATATAAAGTATCGGGGTACTAATCAATTGAAATCGGTACTATACCACCTTTGACTATACCACCAATGTGCAAACAAGTAATAACATATTGGAGAGGAAAAATGGCAAAAACTACAATTCTACTGGTTAATAAAGAGTAAAGTAAAGTACAATATGGAGGTATTTGGGCTTCAAAACTAACAATAAAGGTGACTCTTTAAACAGGGAGGCACCGCGTTGCAAGTACTGTTTTACACCTTTCCTGCTTGTCGGCTCCCAGACCGTGGGGGAGAAATTCCCTCCAGGGCCGATGTATGGTCTGGGGTAACACCCTTCACTTCACAATGGGTCCGTAAGGCTCCGCTCTTTGGCCGGAATGACGGTCACTTTATTTATAATTTCCACAAGGCAGAACCGGACATCCACCATGCTATTGACACTCCTGCACATGCTAGCGCTACCTCTCCTAACTTGCCCACTCACTCACTCATGTCACTCAGCCCACATACTGCCATTCTTAAAGGGGCACACACACACACACATATGCTACTCTCACAACAGCTGCTTTAAAACACACTTCGCCAAATGTGGCGATTATTATTACCACATTTGCTTCAAACTTAGGTAAACATTTAAATAATGAACATTCAGATCTGCACAAGAAGTTATAAAGAGTGACAGGTGATAACGTAGTTGTTACACCCGTCCTACTGTTCGGTCCGGTGCAGACCGTAGCGAGGAGCACAGGGAAGACGTTCCCTTCAGGGTCGATGCCATTTCAATACCTTTTAATTTATATTTTAACCTTGTAAAATTGTGCCTCTGTTAAAATAAAGCCAATATGGAAATGTTTCGTATTTCCCTTTATTTGGAAAAGTATCAAAAAGTATCGATGTATATTTTGGTACCGGTACTAAACTATTGGTATCGGGACAACCCTAATCTGGACCAAAAATCACACCATATTCTCTACTGCTCGCTAGTGTCACCATATCTGAGTTATTGTGCAGACATATGGGGAAATAAGTACTAAAGTACACTTCTTCACTTAGCATGTTACAAAAAGAAAGATGAGTTGTAATAATACATAAAGTGTGATACATACAGTGATTACATTGGAGGCAGACACCACAGTTGACAAACTTTGCACAAAAGTCATGATTTCTCCGTGATTGTCGGTCCAAAGCTAATGAAGATTCCACAAAATTCCACTTTGATTGAAAAAAAAGCATGTTTTATTGCACGTTTATGAGTTGGAGTATGTTTGGAACTATAAATAAACACATTATTTTGATTTATTTTGTCAGAAAAACTAACGTCAGAAATTGCATGCCGCACACGTCCTTGGTAGCAGTCATGGTGTCACCTCCCCTTTGTTGCAAGTCTCTAGTTTTGTTTGTCGTAATATGTGCTTAAATGTGCTTTGCTCAAGGTTTTTTCCAGGTCTCAAACTGAGCCCTGAAAACAAATGTTGTACTTTTTAAGTGCAATGACAATAAAGTGTCATTCCATAATTAGAAAATATGTCAATGGCACAATGATTTAAGACAGTGTCTTGTGTGGAAGGGACTTCACTTCAAATCCAGTGTAGAGCATGTCTTTTATGCAAGTCTTTTTTATATTTGTATTGATTCAATTTGTGATGGAAGGAAAATCCCTTTACTCTTGGAAAATGTCCCATTTTGTGACATGCAAATGTTGACAGGTGTGTTCCAAGGTAGCAGGTCAATTTAAATGTTCCCCGCCATTTTTGCACCTCCCTCAAGTCCTTCCTCTTTGAAACGTCCCTGTTGAATGCTAGCTAAAATATCGATAGGAGCAATATGTGTTGGTATTAATGGGAATGGGGTCACCTTGAAAGGCGTGTAGGAACAAAGAGCCAGGCTCGTTGATATTATAAGAAGGTTGCTCCATCACAAGGATGAATGATGGGATTGTTTGGTAAAACAGTGAGGTGAGGAGGGCAAAAAGAGAGAGGGAGCGCATCGCACAAAGAGATTTAGGTTGAGTGACGTGTGCGAGGTAAAAAACGAGGCGCTTTGAAGACCGACCTGGATTCCCGTCTACTTGTTTGCATCATCCTTTATTTGTTCAGAAGATACCAACACTCTTCTAATGTGTCAGCACACACAGAAGCAGCTTCCTCTCAATCCGCGCTTTTATGTCACTCTCTGTCAGGATTTGTTGACTTTTGTGTGTCTAATCTTCTGGGGCTGTCACAATTTGATATTCAGTGTATTAATTGTTGCTAATTTAACAAATGTTGTGTATTTCCCAAGAGCCAAAAAGGGCTCTTGCTGCACATGCATTCATGGGAAGGTTGGACCAAAAATGTGTTTTGTGCAAAAACATGATAGGAAGTGCGCCAGGAAATACTCATTATGTATTCTATTGTATGTAAAAAGCTTTTGTCAGTGAAATGTATCCATCTCCTGAAAATGGTGTGGATTTTGCTTTTTCTACTGAACTACCACTGCACTATTCTCAGCGTCTCATTTGGAAGCTAGTTAGAAACAACCTTCACTTGTGTTTGCATATTCCTGACGGCGGTTTTGTCACCTTGTGTGCATGTGGATGGGAACTCGTCCACAAGAAAATAAATAGATGATGGAATAAAATAAGTGTTTGTCTCACAATGGAGAATGTTTATACTCTGAAAGCAGCAAGAGAACTGTACTAACTAGACAGGCGCAGATCTCCACCATGCCCTATTTCCCAAAAGTTAAAAAAAAAAAAGTATTGAACCCAGACGGTAATCCAGATCAGCCCCAAAATGTAATAAATTGTTCCTTACTAAATGCAATCACTTGTTCCTTATCCAATTTCATGACACAACCTGCTACCTGAACCTTGTGGACATAAAAGAAAAATGTACAAGCACCATATAAAAAATTCAAAATTACACCCAATTAAATCCATTACAAAGCCAGATGGGAAAAATGCAAAACACTCTCCACACTTATCAATTTTTGGCGCATTGTAGCTGCTTGATATTTCTGATTGATTACAAAATTTTAAGAATGCCCATCCATCAATTTTCTACCGCTTGTCCCTGTGTTGGGATCGCGGGGGGTGCTGGAGCCTATCTCAGCTGCATTCGGGCGGAAGGCGGGGTACACCCTGGACAAGTCGCCACCTGATCGCAGGGCCAACACAGATAGACAGACAACATTCACACTCACATTCACACACTAGGGCCAATTTAGTGCTGCCAATCAATCTATCCCCAGGTGCATGTTTTTGGCGGTGGGAGGAAGCCGGAGTACCCGGAGGGAACCCACGCAGTCACAGGGAGAACATGTAAACTCCACACAGAAAGATCCCGGGCCCGGGTTTGAACTCAGGACTTCTCAGGACCTTCGTATTGTGAGGCACATGCACTAACCCCTGTTTCACCGTGCTGCCCCCTATATATATATATATATATATATATATATATATATATATATATATATATATATATATATATACGTATATATATATATATATGTATATATTTATATACTGTATATATATATATATATATGTATATATATACATATATACACACACATATATATATATATACGTGTATATATACATATATGTGTATATATATACACACATATATATACATATATATACACACACACATATATATATATATATATATATATATATATATATATATATATATATATATATATATATATATATATATATATATATATATATATATATGTGTATATATACATATATATATATATATATATATATATATATATATATATATATATATATATATATATATATATATATATACGTGTATATATACATATATGTGTATATATATATACACACATATATATACATATATACACACACACATATATATATATATATATATATATATATATATATATATATATATATATATATATATATATATATATATATATATATATATATATATATATATATATATATATATATATATATATATAATTTTTTTTTTTTGTTAAAGTTAAAGTACCAATGATTGTCACACACACACTAGGTGTGGTGAAATGTACACATATATATATATATATATATATATATATATATATATATATATATATATATATATATATATATATATATATATATATATATATATATATATATATATGCATCATTACATTTCAGGTACAATTTATCTGTCGTCAACAGATTGTTTCAGAAACACAACAAACCAAGAGAATAGACAATATTCTGGTGAACAATCTCTGTCAGCCAATCAAAACCAGTGAAATGTAAAAAGAGTGAATCCAAGTCATTACTGCAGATAATCTCAACCCCATGATGTGATGGATTGGAACCATATTTGACGTGATCGACTTTTTTATTTCACGAACAGATGATATATTAGGATCACATTGACTTGTTCCATATTATTCTGCTGAAAATTATGTGGGTTTTTTATCGTATGATCCAACATAGATGAGTTATGTTTTGACAAGGTGTGTGACATGTCATTAAAGGCCTACTGAAATGAATTGTTTTTATTTAAACGGGGATAGCAGATCCATTCTATGTGTCATACTTGATCATTTCGAGATATTGCCATATTTTTGCTGAAAGGATTTAGTAGAGAACATCGACGATAAAGTGCGCAACTTTTGGTCGCTGATAAAAAAAAGCCTTGCCTGTACCGTAAGTAGCGTGACGTCGCAGGTTGAAAGGCTCCTCACATTTCCCCATTGTTTACACCAGCAGCGAGAGCGATTCGGACCGAGAAAGCCACGATTACCCCATTAATTTGAGCGAGGATGAAAGTTTTGTGGATGAGGAACGTGAGAGTGAAGGACTAGAGTGCAGTGCAGGACGTATCTTTTTTCACTCTGACCGTAACTTAGGTACAAGGGCTCATTGGATTCCACACTTTCTCCTTTTTCCATTGTGGATCACGGATTTGTATTTTAAACCTCCTCGGATACTATATCCTCTTGAAAATGAGAGTCGAGAACGCGAAATGGACATTCACAGTGACTTTTATCGCCACGACAATACATCGGCGAAGCACTTTAGCTACGGAGCTAACGTGATAGCATCGGGCTTAACTGCAGATAGAAACAAAAGAAATAAACCCCTGACTGGAAGGATACACAGAAAATCAACAACACTATTAAACCATGGACCTGTAACTATACGGTTAATGCTTTCCAGCCTGGCGAAGCTTAACAATGCTATTGCTAACGACGCCATTGAAGCTAATTTAGCTACGGGACCTCACAGAGCTATGCTAAAAACATTAGCTATCCACCTACGCCAGCCAGCCCTCATCTGCTCATCAACACCCATGCTCACCTGCGTTCCAGCGATCGACGGAGCGACGAAGGACTTCACCAGATCATGATGCGGTCGGCGGCTAGCGTCGGATAGCGCGTCTGCTATCCAAGTCAAAGTCCTCCTGGTTGTGTTGCTGCAGTCAGACGCTAATACACCGATCCAACCTACAGCTTTCTTCTTTGCAGTCTTCATTGTTCATTAAACAAATTGCAAAAGATTCACCAACACAGATGTCCAGAATACTGTGGAATTTTGCGATGAAAACAGAGCTTTTTGTATTGGATACAATGGTGTCCGAATACTTCCGTTTCAACCTTTGACGTCACGCGCATACGTCATCATACATAGACGTTTTCAACCGGAAGTTTCGCGGGAAATTTTAAATTGCACTTTATAAGTTAACCCGGCCGTATTGGCATGTGTTGCAATGTTAAGATTTCATCATTGATATATAAACTATCAGACTGCGTGGTCGGTAGTAGTGGGTTTCAGTCGGCCTTTAAGGAACACTTACAGAGTCACAGGTTGCCTGACACTTTCTTCTTTTTCAAGTAACATTAATGATTGCCCTAAAAACAATAACTAATTGTTCTTAGAGCACAAGTCATAGTACTACTTACAATCGTTTTAAACTTAGTAAAATCCATCCCTCCATTTTTTACCGCTTGTCCCTCTGGGTGGCTGGAGTCCCAGATGCACTGTTGGATACATATTATGGTGCTGTGATGAACCAAAAGCCTTCATTTGCAGTTTGATTCCAGTTTGTTATAAATAATTAATGAACAGCTTTGTATTAAAGTGGAACATGCTCACAAATCTGTTTAACGAACATTGTATTTGGTTGCATTGTTGAAGAATTGAATATTCTTTACACTCTTACACATTTATAAGTGAAATTATTGTGTTTCAGTGCAAAATGAGAACATTTCCTGAATAATAATATCCTGTCATTTTATAAATTAGGTCAGTCCGAATTAAGCTGCAGTGTTTTTTGTTTGTTTTTTCAGGTTTCCATTTCTTTATATTTCAAACTACACAATTACGTTATGTGAAAATTAGGCTTTATTTTTTTAGATTTTTATCAGTTCAGTTCAGTTCAGTTTCAGTTTATTTCGAGAAAAAAAAAAAAAAAAAAAAAGGGTTAAAGATGTTCATCTTAATCAGGGGTCCCCAAACTACGGCCCGCGGGCCGCATCCGGCCCGCCAGCGTCCAAAATCAGGCCCGCGGGAAGTCCCAAGTATAAAAAATAAAATTAAAATAAATAAATACAAAAAAAAAAATATATATATATATATATATATATATATATATATATATATATATATATATATATATATATATATATATATATATATATATATATATATATATATATATATCCATCCATCCATCCATCCATCTTCTTCCGCTTATCATATATATATATATATATATATATATATATATATATATATATATATATATATATATATATCCATCCATCCATCCATCCATCCATCCATCTTCTTCCGCTTATCCGAGGTCGGGTCGCGAGGGCAGCAGCTTAAGCAGGGAAGCCCAGACTTCCCTCTCCCCAGCCTCTTCGTCCAGCTCCTCCCGGGGGATCCCGAGGCGTTCCCAGGCCAGCCGGGAGACATAGTCTTCCCAACGTGTCCTGGGTCTTCCCCGTGGCCTCCTACCGGTCGGACGTGCCCTAAACACCTCCCTAGGGAGGCATTCGGGTGGCATCCTGACCAGATGCCCGAACCACCTCATCTGGCTCCTCTCGATGTGGAGGAGCAGCGGCTTTACTTTGAGCTACCCCCGGATGGCAGAGCTTCTCACCCTATCTCTAAGGGAGAGCCCCGCCACCCGGCGGAGGAAACTCATTTCGGCCGCTTGTACCCGTGATCTTGTCCTTTCGGTCATAACCCAAAGCTCATGACCATAGGTGAGGATGAGAAGGTAGATCGACCGGTAAATTGAGAGCTTTGTCTTCCGGCTCAGCTCCTTCTTCACCACAACGGATCGATACAGCGTCCGCATTACTGAAGACGCCGCACCGATCCGCCTGTCGATCTCACGATCCACTCTTCCCTCACTCGTGAACAAGACTCCGAGGTACTTGAACTCCTCCACTTGGGGCAGGGTCTCCTCCGCAACCCGGAGATGGCACTCCACCCTTGTCCGGGCGAGAACCATGGATTCGGACTTGGAGGTGCTGATTCTCATCCCAGTCGCTTCACACTCAGCTGCGAACCGATCCAGCGAGAACTGAAGATCCTGGCCAGATGAAGCCATCAGGACCACATCATCTGCAAAAAGCAGGGACCTAATCCTGCAGCCACCAAACCAGATCCCCTCAACGCCTTGACTGCGCCTAGAAATTCTGTCCATAAAAGTTATGAACAGAATCGGTGACAAAGGGCAGCCTTGGCGGAGTCCAACCCTCACTGGAAACGTGTCCGACTTACTGCGGGCAATGCGGACCAAACTCTGGCACTGATCATACAGGGAGCGGACCGCCACAATCAGACAGTCCGATACCCCATACTCTCTGAGCACTCCCTACAGGACTTCCCGAGGGACACGGTCGAATGCCTTCTCCAAGTCCACAAAACACATGTAGACTGGTTGGGCAAACTCCCATGCACCCTCAAGGACCCTGCCGAGAGTATAGAGCTGGTCCACAGTTCCACGACCAAGACGAAAACCACACTGTTCCTCCTGAATCCGAGGTTCGACTATCCGGCGTAGCCTCCTCTCCAGCACACCTGAATAGACCTTACCGGGAAGGCTGAGGAGTGTGATCCCACGATAGTTAGAACACACCCTCCGGTTCCCCTTCTTAAAGAGAGGAACCACCACCCCGGTCTGCCAATCCAGAGGTACCGCCCCCGATGTCCACGCGATGCTGCAGAGTCTTGTCAACCAAGACAGCCCCACAGCATCCAGAGCCTTAAGGAACTCCGGGCGGATCTCATCCACCCCCGGGGCCTTGCCACCGAGGAGCTTTTTAACTACCTCAGCAACCTCAGCCCCAGAAATAGGAGAGCCCACCACAGATTCCCCAGGCACTGCTTCCTCATAGGAAGACGTGTTGGTGGGATTGAGGAGGTCTTCGAAGTATTCCCTCCACCGATCCACAACATCCGCAGTCGAGGTCAGCAGAACACCATCCTCCCCATACACCGTGTTGATAGTGCACTGCTTCCCCTTCCTGAGGCGGCGGATGGTGGTCCAGAATCGCTTCGAAGCCGTCCGGAAGTCGTTTTCCATGGCTTCCCCGAACTCCTCCCATGTCCGAGTTTTTGCCCCCGCGACCGCCGAAGCCGCACACCGCTTGGCCTGTCGGTACCTGTCCGCTGCCTCAGGAGTCCTATGAGCCAAAAGAACCCGATAGGACTCCTTCTTCAGCTTGACGGCATCCCTCACCGCCGGTGTCCACCTACGAAGGGGTTCTAGGATTACCGCCACGACAGGCACCAACTACCTTGTGGCCACAGCTCCAATCAGCCGCCTCGACAATAGAGGCGCGGAACATGGTCCATTCGGACTCAATGTCCAGCACCTCCCTCGTGGCATGTTCAAAGTTCTTCCGGAGGTGGGAATTGAAACTCTCTCTGACAGGAGACTCTGCCAGACGTTCCCAGCAAACCCTCACAATGCGTTTGGGCCCGCCAGGTCTGTCCGGCATCCTCCCCCACCATCGCAGCCAACTCACCACCAGGTGGTGATCGGTAGAAAGCTCCGCCCTTCTCTTCACCCGAGTGTCCAAAACATGAGGCCGCAAATCCGACGACACAACTACAAAGTCGATCATGGAACTGCGGCCTAGGGTGTCCTGGTGCAAAGTGCACATATGGACACCCTTATGTTTGAACATGGTGTTCGTTATGGACAATCTGTGACGGGCACAAAAGTCCAATAACAAAACACCGCTCGGGTTCAGATCCGGGCAGCCATTCTTCCCAATCACGCCTCTCCAGGTTTCACTGTTGCTGCCAACATGAGCGTTGAAGTCCCCCAGTAGAACGAGGGAATCACCCGGGGGAGCACTCTCAAGTACTCCCTCGAGTGAATCCAAAAAGGGTGGGTACTCTGAGCTGCGGTTTGGCGCGTAAGCACAAACCACGTCAGGACCCGTTCCCCCACCCGAAGGCGAAGGGAAGCTACCCTCTCGTCCACCGGGTTGAACTCCAACATGCAGGCTCTGAGCCGGGGGGCAACAATAATTGCCACCCCAGCCCGTCGCCTCTCACTGCCGGCAACGCCAGAGTAGAAGAGAGTCCAGCCCCTCTCGAGAGAACTGGTTCCAGAGCCCTTGCTGTGCGTCGAAGTGAGTCCGACTATGTCTAGTCGGAACTTCTCCACCTCGCGCACTAGCTCAGGCTCCTTCCCCCCCAGCGAGGTGACGTTCCACGTCCCAAGAGCTAGCTTCTGTAGCCGAGGATCGGACCGCCAAGTGCCCTGCCTTCGGCTGCCGCCCAGCTCACATCGCACCCGACCTCTATGACCCCTGCTATGGGTGGTGAGCCCATTGGAGGGGTAACCCACGTTGCCTCTTCGGGCTGTGCCCAGCCGGGCCCCATGGGGACAGGCCCGGCCACCAGGCGCTCGCCATCGTGCCCCACCTCCGGGCCTGGCTCCAGAGGGGGGCCCAGGTGACCCGCGTCCGGGCGAGGGAAATCTGGGTCCATAGTTTTTATTTTTCATTGAGGTCTTCGAGCTGCTCTTTGTCTGATCCCTCACCTAGGACCAGTTTGTCTTGGGAGACCCTACCAGGGGGCATAAAGCCCCCGGACAACATAGCTCCTAGGATCATTGGGACACGCAAACTCCTCTACCACGGTAAGGTGGCAGCTCAGAAAGGAGTATATATATATATATATATATATATATATATATATATATATTATATATATATAATATATATTATATATATATATAATATATATTTAATATATACAGTATATATAATATATATTTAATATATACAGTATATAATATATACACTACCGTTCAAAAGTCTGGGGTCACCCAAACAATTTTGTGGAATAGCCTTCATTTCTAAGAACAAGAATAGACTGTCGAGTTTCAGATGAAAGTTCTCTTTTTCTGGCCATTTTGAGCGTTTAATTGACCCCACAAATGTGATGCTCCAAAAACTCAATCTGCTTAAAGGAAGGTCAGTTTTGTAGCTTCTGTAACGAGCTAAACTGTTTTCAGATGTGTGAACATGATTGCACAAGGGTTTTCTAATCATCAATTAGCCTTCTGAGCCAATGAGCAAACACATTGTACCATTAGAACACTGGAGTGATAGTTGCTGGAAATGGGCCTCTATACACCTATGTAGATATTGCACCAAAAACCAGACATTTGCAGCTAGAATAGTCATTTACCACATTAGCAATGTATAGAGTGTATTTCTTTAAAGTTAAGACTAGTTTAAAGTTATCTTCATTGAAAAGTACAGTGCTTTTCCTTCAAAAATAAGGACATTTCAATGTGTGCTTGGTTTGATTTATTTGGTTAATCCATTCCATAATTTAAATCCACATACAGATATGCTAAATGTTTTAAGTGATGTACGAGCATACAAATATTTTGAATGAGATTTTCCTCTAAGGTTATATTTCTCCTCTTTTGTTGAGAAGAATCGTTGTACATTCTTGGGTAGCAGGTTATGGTTTGCTTTATACATAATTTTAGCTGTTTGCAAATGCACCAAATCGTTGAATTTCAATATCTGTTTTTTTAATAAATAAAGGGTTTGTATGTTCTCTATATCCAACATTATGTATTATTCTAACTCAGGGGTGTCAAACTCATTTTAGCTCAGGGGCCGCATGGAGGAAAATCTATTCCCACGTGGGCCGGAGGGGTAAAACCATGGCATAATAACTTAAAAATACAACTATAACAACTTCAGATTGTTTTCTTTGTTTTACTTTGGCCCAAAATAGAACAAGGACATTCGGAAAATGTACATATCACCAATAATCCTCTTGAAAAAACACTTCAAGTTAGTCAAAAATTCTGAGGAAAAACATTGGTGCAGTTTCAAAAACACCATTAAGAACACAATGAAATTAGACTTAAGCTCAGTGTTTCTACAAACCAATTAAACTTTAAGTCGCAGCCCATCTATGATTGAACAAAAACAAAATGAAGCATACATAAAAATGCTTCTATGTGTTAACTACCTCATTTGTCATTCCCATTGTTGACTTTCTTTAAATTTGCACAGAAGAAAATAATTTTCACAGAACTATATCAATCGTGCAGTGTCTCATCCTACGGAGCCCCTAAAGGGACATAGATGTTTTGCGAGATTTAGCAATACTTTTTGCGAGATCTCGCAAAATGTCAGTGAACCGGAAGTAAAACAGACACAGCGATGGAGGAGCGGGAGCATGCGGGAGCCTACCCATCATCTGTGCTCTGTTGTGGGACCATTATACGATTTGATGCCTTTATATCTTAGGCCAGGGGTGCTCATTACGTTGATCGCGATCTACCAGTCGATCGCAGCCAGGCATTAAAAAAATAGTCCTAAAAATGAGCGATCATAAATCTTCACTATGACGTCACTTTCGTTACTTGATTGACATTCACGGCACCCGAGGGTCTTTTGAGATGACGCTGCTGCCAGCTCATTATTAAGAAAAAATTACCGACAGGAAGGCGAGAAACTCTTTTTATTTCAACAGACTGGCGCCGTACCTGTCGTCAAAACTCCAAAGACCGACTGCACAGTTGCACAATAAAAGCTCTGCTTCATGCTGCCTGCGCTAACAAAATAAGAGTCTCAGAAAGCTGGCGTGCACAAGCTAGCAAGCTACGGAGTTTGCCGCCAATGTATTTCTTGTAAAGTGTATACAAAGGAGTACGGAAGCTGGACAAATAAGATGCCAAAAACCAACCACTTCCATGTGGTATTGGACAGAAAGGAGGACTTTTTTTTCTCCTCCATTTGAATATGCGGACGTTATCAGCACCACTGTCTGATTCCTATCAATGCAATTCATCAGAATCAGGTAATACACCAACTTATATTCTTGTCTTCATGAAAGAAAGAAATATATATGTGTTAAACATGCTTGCATTATCTTTAAACACATTTAACTTGTTAACAATATTAACTCTTTGTTAAACATGCTTGTATTATCTTTAAACACCTTTAACTTGTTAACAATATTAACTATGTGTTAAACATGCTTGTATTATCATCAAACACCTTTAACTTGTTAACATTATTAACTATTTGTGTTAAACATGCTTGCATTATCTTTAAACACCTTTAACTTGTTAACAATATTAACTATATGTATTAAACATTCTTGTATTGTCATTAAACACCTTTAATTTATTAACAATATTAGCTATATGTGTTAAACATGCTTGCATTATCATTAAACACCTTTAACTTGTTAACAAAAACATATATTTCATAAATAAGTAAATATAAATTATATATATGAATGAGGTAGATGCCCGCGACTTGATCAATTGAAAAGGAGCTCGCCTGCAGAAAAAGTGTGAGCACCCCTGTCTTAGGCCAATACTAAAATAGAAATCAATAAACTTCTCCCACGGATGATGGGTAGGCTCCTCCATCGCTTTGTCGGTTTCATCTCCGGTTCACCACAGATGTGTCTGTTTTACTTCCGGTTCACTGACATAGGAATAAAACCTTTTGCGAGATCTCGCAACACATTTTTTTCCCTCCATGTCCCTTTAGGGGCTCCGTAATCATCCAGCATTTTAAGTGAGGTTACCAATTGTTAATTTTACTCCTGTTTCTTTTACATTGGATCAAGGGGGAGGAGTCGCAGCCACTCTTTACCGCTTGGTATACTTGTTCGCCCCGATATAAACAATTTGCTTGCCTAACAGAATTGCTATTGTGACATCCAATGGACACTTTTAGAACAGCAGTTTCTGTAATTTAAAAATGCAGCTCAATCCCACACTTAGCAAACTCATCTCCCGGGCCGGATTGAACCTGTTCGCGGGCCTGATCCGGCCCTCGGGCCGTACGTTTGACACCCCTGTTCTAACTGATCTTTTTTGTAACACCGTAAGTGAATGAAGCGCACATTTGTAGTTGTTTCCCCATATAGAGCATATGAAGGGATTTTTGGTCTAGAACATGTTTTGCTTTATTCATTATTGACGTATTTCTTGCTACTTTATGTTGTATATTTTTTACATGAGATTTACAATTTATTTTATCATCTATTATTACACCCAAAAATGTGTTTTCTTTTACTCTTTCAATACCTACTCTGTCTATTTTTTATCATCTATTATTACACCCAAACATGTGTTTACTTTTACCCTTTGAATATCTACTCTGTCTATTTGTATTTGTGTTTGACTTTCTCTTCTACTGTTACCAAAATAGCATTATTTTAGTTTTACTGAGATTCAAAGATAGTCTGTTCGGCCACCGCTGCTGCTCCCTTCACCTACTAGGGGGTGATCAAGGGTGATGGGTCAAATGCAGAGAATAATTTTGCCACACCTAGTGTGTGTGTGACAATCATTGGTACTTTAACTTTAACTTTAGTCAAACCTGTTATTATTTGTATTAGCTTCTGTGTGTTCTCTCCTGAACAAAATGCAGTTGTATCATCTGCAAATAATACAAACTTTAAGTCCTTTGTAACTTTACAAATGCCATTTATATATAGATTGAACAATTTTGGTCCAAGTATTGATCCCTGAGATACTCCACAAAATATTTTCAGCTCTGTGGAAGTGTGTTCACCTATCTTCACGCGTTGCTTCCTGTTGGTTAAGTAGCGTCTAATCCAGTTCAATACCAACCCTCTGATTCCATACTTTTCTAATGTGTTTATTAGGATGATGTGATTAATTGTGTCAAATGCTTTTGTTAAATCCATAAACACTGCAGCAGTATATTTTTTACTATCTATTGCATTGGTAATGTCTTCCGTTATTTCGATTAATGCCGTTGATGTTGAGATGTTGGCTCTGTATCTGTATTGGTTATCTGTGAGTGTTTCGTTTTTATCTATGAATTTGTCTAATCTGTTGTTAAACAGTTTTTCAATGATTTTAGAAAATTGTGAACATTTTCTCTAAGGGCACAACCAAGATCAATTTGTTCTTATTTTATACAATCATCAGAGGGGACTGCACTTTTTTTTTAAATGTTGCCTATCGTTCACAATCAACATGAAAGACATGAAGACGGATGTTTTTTTGTTTTGTTTTTTAATGCATGCTGAATATTACATAAATGATCAAAAGTCTGCTTAAAATGGAGCATATGGGTGCCATTTAATTCTGCCTATAGAGCCTCTAAAAATACATCCACACACCTCCATTAAGGTTTTATATACATGATGTAAATATATATGTAATGTAATATTGGGCACATTTATAATAACATTTAATATTTACGTATGTTGATCATTTTAAGCATACACAGCACATTAATTTCAAAAACGCATCACGTTTGCTTTTTTTCTTCAACATCACTGATTATTGCTCACTTCGACTTCCTGAGAGCCAACAAACATAATAAAACATCACTTACTGTACAAGGTCTGCTGTCATTAAGATGCAGACTACTGGGATGTTCATATATTCCCATTTATGTGACGCTCGGGTCGCATGACTGTGATTACTGGCGTGTTCCCAAGATGCAGAAGACCGAGGAAGTAATAACTATTTAATGTAATGATAAAGACAAACAAAAGAGTATCGTTTAGAAGGGCACTGAAGCATAGCTATACAAAAAACGAAACTAAAATTGACAGGTTGAAAAACAACAAAACAGAATGCTGGAACACAGCAAAACTCACTGCAGGAAGAATGAGCGTCTACATGAATGACTATCCATTCCAAACAAAGAATGGTAGCTCACACTCAACTTAAATAGAGCTGATTGCTAACAGAAAACAGGTGCGTGGATCAGTGCTCAGAGAAAGATGTGTGAAGCGGTCACGAAAAAACACCAACACACAACACTGGTGTAACCAGCCGTGACAATTTAGGTGAAAAATGTGTCATAACACGGGCGACTAAACGGGGTGGAGGAACAAGCACTTTTCATGTCTTTCTCGCCAGTTCGGTATTAAATGGCTGTCAAAGTGTCCCAACTTGTCAGATTATATTCTCAGTCATCTACTTTCCAGGTGAGAGGCGTGATTTATGATCTACAATAAACCTCCAAAGAACAGGGAAGCGAGGAACTAGCAGACCACTCGATGATGACAACGTAGGGACACACGGATGTGATCACAGCACCGCTATAAATAGTTTGCCTACGTTAGCGCTTATGATAACAATATCATTAATACTTGTTAATATTACATTTTAATTCAATTTACGAAATGTAAACAAAGTACTGTTGGCGCTTTTTCAATGGTTGTTTGTCTGATTTTATGGCCAAAATAGTGGAGCTCCCATTTGCTACACTGTAAGCGGACTTCTATTTATGTTTATTTCATATTTACAATGCATTTTAAAAAATCCATCCGTCATCATGTATTCATGTATCTGTCATAATGATTGTGAACGATAGGCAAAATTCCAAATACATTGCATTTCCCCTTTAGCAATTGATGCATAATGCACAGTAATTAAGAGCACATTCAGAAACATTATTGTGTTTAGTGTGATTTAAGGCACATTCTTTCAAAGTTGATGATGTTTACATCGGTGCTTCTTCTCCAGGTGAACACCGCCATGCACGAAGCCAAACTAGTCGAGGAGTGTGACGAGCTGGTAGAGATCATCCGCCAGAGGAAGCAGGTCATCGCTGTGAAAATCAAGGAGTCCAAGGTAAAAGATTGCAGGGACACTTTTTTTTGTAAATTTGCAGGATGGCCAATCTTGGTCAAAAACAGAGGTAGAACACGCCAACATGGTGCTTTAATTATTGAGATGTACTTCAAGTCGTTCCTGTGATCACATATGTTGACGAATGGATGAAAAAGAAATAGGTAAACGGAGGGCAGGAGTAGGCTGGGCTAAAAGGAGGAGAAAGGGCAATGATTTATTTATTCCATAATGACACAACAAGTGGGCTAACAGTTTTCACCGTCTGGCATGACTGATGGCACGTTAAGACGATTGATTTGAACGGCTACAATCAACTACAAATGATGTATGACCCTCAGACACCGTTGCACAAGTCATTATGCTGCAACAATATCGCTAGTCAGTTAACTGAGGAGTCTCCTATAGCTATTGGCATTAAAAGTGTGGCTGTAGGCAACCTCCTGATGTTTGTATTTCTTTTTTTTTTCTGTACCTCTGCGTTGAGCAGTTTGCTCCTTACCGCTTTTACAACATTGCTGTTTTGTGCAATGAACTTGTTATTGTGTAAAAGTACCATATTCATTTGCACTTTCTGTGTGATTAAGGTGAATAAATGCCCTGGTTCTATTGACATGGCATTTACGGTAGATATAATTCATTATTTCTGGCCAGGGATTTCATAAGTGGGGGAGACATAACTGACTTGGTTACAGACACATGTTTATTGAGAAATATGCCGCGACGCCGAGAGGGACAGGCGGTAGAACATTGATGGATGGTTGAATGGGAATCAAATTGTTTAATAATTGAATATTCATACGAACATACGGTCCCACACGAATACACACATACAGTAGATACATACACACTCACGGTACATACATCCACACGCACATTCACTGTACAAACATACATATACACCTTCTGTACATATACATTAACTGTACAAACATACATATACACATACTGTACATATACATTCACTGTACAAACAAACATATACACACTGTGCAAGAAGGGGAACCGGAGGGTTTGTTCCAACTATCGTGGGATCACACTCCTCAGTCTATTCAGGTGTACTGGAGTGGAGGCTATGATAGTCGAACCTCGAATCCAGGAGGAACAGTGTGGTTTTCGTCCTGGTCGTGGAACGGTACACAAGCTCAATACTCTCGGCAGGGTCCTTGAGGGTGCATGGGAGTTTGCTCAACCAGTCTACATGTGCTTTGTGGACTTGAAGAAGGCATTCGACCTTGTCCCCCGTGGGGAGTGCTCAGAGAGTAAGGGGTATCGGACTGTCTGATTGTGGCGGTCCGCTCCCTGTATGATCAGTGTCAGAGCTTAGTCCGCATTGCCGGCAGTAAGTCGGACCCGTTTCCAGTGAGGGTTGGACTCAGCCAAGGCTGCCCTTTGTCACCAATTCTGTTCAGAACTTTTCTGGACAGAATTTCTAGGCGCAGTCAGGGCGTTGAGGGGATCCGGTTTGGTGACTGCAGGATTAAGTCTCTGCTTTTTGCAGATGATGTGGTCCTGATGGCTTGTGCACTGGACATGTGCCCCTACTTAAATTATGTCCATGTTTCAGGCTTTATAAATGAATGGGTCTGTCGCCTACAATCATGTAAGGATCATGACCATGTGTTGTATCTCAGGTCACAGAAGTTTGTTGTAGTCATTGTTCGGCTCAGTGAGTCGCAAAGGGGTTTTTCGGACGTGTGAACAAAAACACAAGTTTTGTCAGGTTTAAAAAAAGGATGTTTGGTGAGGAGTTACAGTCTCCTGCAGGAAAATGTTGGTCTTTGCAACAGAATAACAGGATTATGCAGGCTGAGATCACAGCAGTGCAAGGTGTTCTCCTTCTCTCTTGTCATTTCCTCTTAAGAACTATGTCGCTCTCCAAGAAGAAGGCTTAATCTCTATTCCCATGTCCTGGTGTCTTTGTGGAATGTTCTTAATCCACCTCTGTCTTTTCATCGTCAATCTATTTTAGATTCTGAAATGTAAAATCAAATAATCTTTTTTTTTTTTTTTGTGCTCAAGCTGTGAAAATGTGGGCTTGTGTCGTACTTCGCACAGGTGGGAGTAGAGGGAAAACAAGTTCACTAAGGCATGGTATATTTGGTGGAAAGTGGGTCACAGAAGTTTGGAGCTGATGCCTCAGAACTTTGTCTGGCTCCAGTGCCGCTATGTTACGTTTTGATGCCTTTGTCCCCAAGTGTGAAACTTTCTAGCCAATAAAAGAGCTTCAATGCATCGCCATGAAACGAGGTACAACATTAAAATGAGGGTTTTTTTGTCTTTTAATGAATAGGATTTTTTTTTACATTTATCCACTGCTACTTTTTGTGTAGGAACTTATCAAGAGTTGTAATGAATTAAAATATTATTTAATTGCCAAGTGCTGCAGTCTAATCTTTTTCATTCAAGACACAGTTTTTAATGTTACTCCACTATTAAGACCGACCCAGGTCCCTAATGTAGTCTTGCACTTCCACGGACATCATTCATTATTGCCAACAAATTGGGATAATTACATCGAAGACGCTTTACAAAATCAAACAGCGCTGCGTGTCTACATGTGGTCAACAAGCCGCTTGAATTGCGTTTATTGTGACGGCAGATTATGGCGCTCTAAGTGGAAGAACCTCCAACGTGTCAATTAAAAAGTTCATTAAGTCGCCAGCTCGGAGCGGCTTCTAAGTAGGAGACAGTAATTGCACATTAGGTAGCGCTTGGATTCTTTGGGAACGTTTGATGACAAGCTCCTAACCGATTGCCAATTTTCCCCCCATGAAGTTTCTGTTTGCATAATTAAAAGCCTTGTAAGCAAAAATGGCTTGCTGAAAGTGTAAACGACTCATTCTGAGTGAATATCCCTGTCAGCAAGCATCTTCTCAAGGGGCGATACTAGTTAATAGTGATGGGTCAAACGATACTGAAGCATTGATGATACCTTGTCCCTTTATACTAGGGCTGCAACATTGTCGAAAAACGTTGACAGTAAAATTTGTCGCCAACAATTATTTGTCAGTAGTCGTGACGTCATCTCTCGTCTTTTTCCGGGCGGAAGCGGGTCCGCGCCGCCACTCGCATGAAAAACAACATCAGTGTTGTTCCTGGCTCAAATTGAGGCAGAGGTGGTACAATCCTGACCATGTGCCAGAATTTTAACACATAAAAATTTTATTTTTTTCAATTTACAGTAATATGCTGTAAAGAACACCGTACAATGTATTGTCATTTTTATTAATTTGATGGATAGTTTGCTGTAAAATCGTAAGTCCAGCGGATATATACAGTAAGTATTTATTTTTATTTAGACAAAACATGTTTGGAAAGTATAATAATATACTGTAATATCTGTTGCAATAATGGATACCCATCCATCCATCCATTTTCTACCGCTTGTCCCTTTTGCTGGAGCCTATCTCAGCTGCATTCAGGCGGTAGGCGGGGTACACTCTGGACAAGTCGCCACCTCATCGCGGGGCCAACACAGATAGACAGACAACATTCACACTCACATTCACACTACGGCCAATTTAGTCTTGCCAATCAACCACAATAAAGTTTAAAAGGCATACAATTTCAAGCAGAACATATATTTTTTTCTGTCAAAATGAAAAAAATACATTACATTTAGTGAGAAAATATTAAGTACTTTATTGACACATATCATTTCCAAGTGTTTGCGGACCAAATAAAATGATGTTGTGGGCCAGATCTGGCCCCCGGACCTTGAGTTTGACGCCTGTGGCCTAAGCGCTTATATAAGAGAATGATGGGCTCAAAGCTTGTGTGGTGGGGCCACTTTTGCTTGAGACACTCATAAATGATTTTGAAGCAGCCTTCAAGCGCTCTGTGACAAACATTTCCACCTGTTGTCACCACCATTAATTATTACATTTTAACTGCCTGTTGGGTTAATTTCTCTGCTCTGTTTCACCTGGACTTTTGACTTTCCTCCCCGCGAGATCACTTTTTAAAGTAGTGGCTGATTTTGCCAGACATATCTGCGACGCTAAAAAACATAAATGTTACTCTGACACGGAGGAAACTTTTTTTTAAATAAACACAACATGCTTGTACAGCTTTCTTGGGGTTACGGCTTTTAGTTGACCTGTTCATCTGTACCATCATGAAACTCTACCTGATCCAATGCAAACTTCTAAAAAAATTCTTCATCAATCGATCTATTATAATTAGTCAGAAAAGGTTGGAAACAAAGGTAACACTACTAGCTGTGTTCATTTACCAGAGACAAAATGTTCACAGCACAGTCTGGAATGTTCTGTAGGAGTCCAGTGAGCCCTCCATATCACGCTCCGTATGGCATAAATCCACTTGTTACGGCGGTCAACGTTATGCACCAAGAAGCGGGAAAAAACGTGATTCGATCTGTTTCTTCTTCGGTAGTTGCTTCAGGTCTTTCCGGTGCACTGCTGTCGATATAGCGCCTCTGTAGTGGCGCAATGCTGCAACTGCAGTTAAAATACGTAGCTGCCGCAGAGGGACATCAATCGCTTTACGCTGTGTTGAGCGATATCAATCAACTCTGAACATGTAAAGTGAGGGAGCATTTCTTCTTATTCTGCAAAGAGGCTTTGTTTTTATGGCAGTACACCCGCGAAACGCCAGCGTTTAATGCGAAGACATGATGTCGGGCATCTGGAGGGAGGACGCGGTCTAAACCTCGGTAAGATTGTTAGCTTGTCCTGTGCCTTGCTAGTTAGTTAACAAGAGTGAGACGAAGTTGTGGGAAAAATAACTTAAATTATCAGTTTAGGCGAAGTCAGCCAGCTAAACTTTGTCTATGTAAATTCGAGGACTTTTTAATGCAGCGTCAATTTGCATTGCGGTAAAAAAAAGGCGCACTAACAAACACAAACCGCACGCACTCACACACACACACACACACACACACACACACACACACACACACACACACACACACACACACACACACACACACACACACACACAGACATAGAGACAGACAGGCTTCAATGCGGCGGTATCACAAGACTAAACATACAATCTATTAAATAGTCAACATTTTAAGAATGAATCAAATATGGAATTCTACACATTAAGTCTATTAGAGTGCTAAAACTGCCAAGAGTTAATCAATATTCCAGTGTGCAGCTTTTTAAACATCACAAAATTATTTTCTTTTAGAGGAAGATATTGTATTTTGTTGTTTGTTTTCTTTGCTGCTATTTTATCTGGGTTTTTATAAAACATAAACAAGCTTAATAGTTTTTGTTAGCAATTTGCCTTTCCTTTTTTTAATAGAAACATTTTAATGATCATTTAAATGTTAAAACAGCTAAATGAGCAGCAGTTACAGTATAAATACATGTATGAATTAATTAATCATCTTTGTTGTCCGTAAGCACATACCTAAAATAACTTAAGCTGCTTTTAAAAGTCAATGGAAAAATTTGACCCATTAAGTATGTGTACGCGTTATTATCCGACTCGTCGACTAATCGTTAAGATAGTCGTAGACTAATTGACTATCAAAACAATCGTTAGTTGCAGCCCTACTCTGTACCTTGATGTGTGTGTCACTTTAAGAAAAAAACATGTGACCCATTCAGCTGCTGTATTGCTTGATTGTGAAGCAACAAACTGTGTTTATCAGGAAGCACTCGATCTGAATGGAATATTTCCAAGTGTGGGATCATTTTGATATTATAGCGCCAAACAAGGTAAATGTTCTTGACTATTTATTTATATATCTTTTTGCAAAATGCAGTTGCAATATTCCAGTTCCGGGCTGGTGATGATCAATGCATTCATAAAAGCTTCAGCAGTGGAGAAATATCTAAACAATATTCCTGAGGTGGAGGTCGGCTGTTTTGGTGATGAGTAGTTATTTTCCAAGATGAGGCCGAGGTTCCTTACATGCGTAGAGGGAGAACAGGGTGAGGTTGTTTATTGGACTTTTGGACAGAATAAGTGAGAGGTTTTGGACAAACAAGTATGAGGTTTGGACCGGGTTGAAGTGTAGATCCGTGTAACAATGGTAGTTAGGCTTTGGTGTCATAGTATTATTTGTCCGAGTGGGAATATGCAAAGGTTGAAGAGAAGGGGGCCAAGGACCAAACCGTGTGATACACCTTGAGACAGGGAGGACAGCTATGGATGGATATTGATTGCTGTCAGTTGGTGAGGTACAATTTGATCTAGGAGAGTGCAGTGATCTTCAGGGAAGGTTTCCATGCAGGAAAGAAGAAGGGAGTGATTTATGCTGTCAAAATCTGCTGTGAGATCCAAAAGGATGAGGATGTCGAAGAGAGGAGGTGGTCCGAGCCTGAGGATAGGAGAAGGTGGTTTCAGACTTTGATGAGGGCTGAAAACAGTAGTCGAATTGAAATAGATCTGGGAGGTTTTTAGGGATGTCACGGTATTATAAATACCATCCGCCCGAATGCAGCTGAGATAGGCTCCAGCACTCCCCGCAACTCCAAAAGGGAAAAAGCGGTAGAAAATGGATGGATGGATGGATAGTTTTCCGATTTTACGCGTGACTCTTATCAAACAAAAACTTGGTGAGCTTAGTTTTTTTCTGGCTGTTTAGCGTGGCCTGGGACTCTCAGTAAACTCCATCTCCCAGAACCCTCTGCGCAGCGCGGGACGGGCAAGGTGGGGCGTAGAACGCCGTAAGTGAAGTGTGTTTGTACTCGCCGCAGATAAAAGGAATTGTTTCTTGGACATTAGATGTGTCCGTAACTGCTTGAGTTATGTCGCTAACAAACGGAAAAACAAGTCCAGGCCAAGATGTAACCTCTTTGGCGAGAAATTACCCCCCAAAAAATGTTCAATACGAGTAAACTAAAAAGCTACTTGATACAGCTTCAAAAAATATTTGAAGCCAAACATCAGTTTGTGAGGTATTTACATTATTTAAACTTATATTGTTAGTTTACTTTTCTGAGATACAACATTTTCCAGACTGATATTAAAAATATCCACTGTAGAAGAGACTGTTTCTCAGAAAGCAACAAGTTGAAAGATACTAAAGTTACTTTATTGTTTTACACTGGATGTTTACATTCTTGCTTTAAAGACTCTTAAAATATATTTTGAATATTTTCTTAAAAACATTTTAACATTATATTTAAAATACATGTTTGTAGTAATAAATATGATTGGAACATGTTAACATTATATTTAAAATACATGTTTGTAGTAATAAATATGATTAGAACATGTAACATTATATTTAAAATACATGTTTGTAGTAATAAAAATTATTAGAGCATTTTAACATTATGTTTGTGTTCAATTACAGTAATTGTGTTTATCCTAAACATTCCTGACACGTCATTTGGCACACTACACCGTTTTTACCAAGCTTATTGTTTTGGACCTACACCGGAATTATATCGTATTGTGGCCTTAATACCACGTTAATATCGTACCGCGAGATTTGATACCGCTACATCCCTGTTGAGTGGAGTCCAGTATTTTTGAAAGAAAAGGGATGTTGAACATGGGCCGGAAGTTGCTGATGGGTTCTGTTTCAAGTTTTTTTTTAGGATGAGCGTGACTGAAATTGTGTCCTTTAGTGTCAATATTTAATTGAGCACAATTATTACCCAGGATTGCCTTAATTCTCTTGGGCATGGATGGTAGAAGACTAAAGTTACACCAGCTTCCCTCCTTGCAGCAGAACATGGTGACAAATACTGAACTCTTCACGTTATGCAACATGTTTAGGAGGTCAGCACAAGAACAAGAAGCCAAGTGGTTGACCTCACCTTTGACCTATTAACTGGGCCTCTGTCTGCTCAACTGTCTCGGTCAGACTTGTCTTGTGTGTCCTCGTGCACAATGTTTATGTCTGAGAACACCACTTGTTGTCATTTGCTTTTTCTTTCACATGTGAAAGCCACCAGCTCCCATACAAATATATTTATAGCTATTTCCTCAGAGGGATGTGTGTTGTGTGTACTTTTAGACAAAGTGCAGTAATTTGGAAGGGATTTTGAATCAAATGGACCTCTTTTTGTACGTCGGCTGCGGAAGTGCAGTTGTATTCCCAAGTAGTAACTGTGAGCTTATTAAATGTTATTATTAGCCACAGAGGAGTTGCGTGAGTGTGTGCACCGTATTTTCCGGGCTATAGAGCACATCATTATATAAGCCACACCCACAACATTTTAGGGGGAAAAAAACTTTTTCCATATATTAGCTGCAGATATATATACGTTGTGAAATGAGGTATTTACACAGAAAGATTCTGTAAATCTTTACTGACACACCTTGATTGTTTCCAAACGGTGTATGTAACACGGAAGTAAAACAGCTGATCAAACAAAACAGAAGTCACCGTCATGGACCCACTAGCTACGAAAGCTAGCTCTCCAACCAGCTAAACAGATTTAATAACTCCATGGTGACGTCTTGGTGAATTTACTGAAACATTTGTGAAACTGGAAAAATACAAAAATAATGCCGTTGTAAGTTAATAATACTATCACACACTCATAAACGTGTGAGCATATTAGCTAATGCTAGCGACACTAGCGTCATTACATTAGGTAGCACATACAAAAATGTGTAAACACTCCTGCAGACATCACACTTGGGACGCTTTAGTAAGTATAAACAGCTTTAGTAATATTGTAAAACTTACAAACGTTGCTAAGAGTTATAAATGTGGAATCCATACGAGTAGAAACGCTATGGACGGCTAAAAGACCGAACAACACTTTACTTCCGATTGAAAGTATTAATTGGAAGGACACATGCACTGAACAATCTCGTTCAAAAGATGGCGCCATAGCACAAACAATAAAACACATTTTCAGTGTATTGGCTTGTTTTTTTTTAGTAATTTTCTTATGGCTATCTGCGAAGAAAAGTCAATCAACTAGCTGCACAGTCTTAAAAGCTGCAGGGTTTAAAGTGTAGGAAAAAAGTAGCGGCTTATAGTCCGGAATTGACAGTAATATATATAATATCTATATATAATAATATAATAATAATATAATATCTGGTGGCTTTGGATCACAGTGTGCATCTAGAACAGAAGATTGTATTCCACAACATGTTGTGTGTTCCAGGTAATGAAGCTGCGTAAACTGGCCCAGCAGATTGCAAACTGTCGCCAGTGTCTGGAGCGCTCCAGTGCCCTCATCACACAGGCCGAGCAGAGCCTAAAGGAAAACGACCACGCCCGCTTCCTTCAGACTGCCCGAAACGTAGCAGAGAGGTAAAGTGATAGACACAGTCGTGTCGGCTTGTTATGCAGTCAATCTCCAGGAATTTTGGGTTGATGGCCTCAGTGTTTCTCAATTCAATCTGTCAAATCCTCCTTTTGAACACCCTTCAGGGTTGCCATGGCAACGGCCTCCTCCCAGGTACTCATTCCAGACGTCAACCTGAATGAAGCTTTTGACAACTTTGCCCTGGACTTCTCCAGAGAGAAGAAGATTCTGGAAGGCCTAGATTACCTGACAGGTCAGGGTTTTTCTGTTGTTTTATATAATTCCAATATTTTTTTAATATGATGTTCATATTCTATAATGACAATTAATACAATAGACGACTAAATTGGCTGGCTTTGAAGATGTGTTTGTTAGGGGTTGTCGACAAAAAACATCAATTAAATTTGTCACAGAAAAAATAAATCAACGTCTGAAAAGCAACCAAAAAAAAGTCTGTGGCCACTGGCAACAATGCCGCTGGGGAAAACATCAAACGTATGGAAACACAAACTCTAAACACGTCAACAACATAAATAACTTGCTCAATTTGCAAAGCAGGAGCATTTAAAACGGAGGGTTGGTGGAAATCTGGAGGATATGAATATACTCTGCAAGATAGTTAGCTTGTTAGCCAGCTAGCTAACAACAGTTTTTTGAAAAAAATAGCTTTAGCATTTTATCTAAAACCGCTAGCTGAACCTTGTCTATATCAGTGCTTCTCATTTATTTATTTATTTCATTTATCCCGTTGCTTCTATTGTGACCTTTTTCCTTTGTTTACATACACATTGATACTTAGTTTTTATTGACACTTTGGCTGGCATTGCTTTAAAATGGACAAAGGAATGATTGTTTTTGTCACAGCCTCATGAGCAGCACAGTTAGACAAATATTTCTGAATCAAATGTTGGCACATGCCAGAAAATATCTTAAGGTGAATTTAAAAGCTAATGGCTAAATTCGATCATAATTATCAATGTAGGCGTTAATGTTGGTATTATTACCTTGTATACATTTTTACCCCATTGACCCGAATATAAAAAAGCATATCATGTTTTCAATATCAGTGATATCCTATTTCCTTTATCATATTGTATTTATTAATAGTTGTTTTAACACTCTGCTTAATTAATCCCCATTAAATTAGCTCCAAACTTCCCCTTACTTGTAAACTTTTGATACACTGTTTTCCCTGCTGCATCTTTGCAGGTCACTTGTATGTGTGAGTGACCGTAAGAAAAGCTGTTATTACCGTGGGAAGAAGTTATTTTAACACAATATGTTCACATGTATAAATCTTGTGGCCCTAAATATAAGACGACCCATCAGTTTCAAACTCTTTACAAGGGAAAAATACCATCTTATATTGGATCAACGCTACAGTTTATATTACATTTATTTTTATGTATTTTGTTATGTAATGTATGTATGCTGTTGACAAGGTGACTGACTTGTGCGCCTGTGTGTCTTCCCCCAATGCAGCGCCCAGCCCTCCAGCCATCAGAGACGAACTGTG